>NW_025776593.1:0-46134 GCF_021130785.1 Homalodisca vitripennis | reverse complement strand
CTGTAATTTTTTTTATAGTTTCGAAAAGATAATGTAAACTCGTCATTACCAGTAGTTTTACGATCTCTGTGACAAAGTTCAATTTTTTTGAAGACCAAAAATTTTTAGCGATCCACTTATTGTTTGCCTTGTTTGAGCAAACGCTCTGTTTATTTTTTGGTTAGGGGCAACACATATTAACATAATAGGTTAGAGTGTTACTCTCCTCTTCAGACCCGAGCCTTTATTGATGAATAAAAAAATTGTAAGAGTCCCTTTTTTTTTAGACTTATAGGCATTGATTAAGACCAAAAAAAAATTTTTTTTTTTCAATTTTACCTTTTTTGAATTTTAAAAAATAAAATTTGTGCACATTGGGTCTTTATACCATCCGGTTACATTTAAATTCAAAATTAATACAAATTTGACCTCATTTTGTTATTGTAGGAAATTAAAACACAGAAAAGGTTTCCAAATGTCTTATTTTATTCACAAAGTTATGTAAGCTTAACAATTTCTATTATTCTAATGAAATTCTAGAAAGCAATTTCTGTCTTTTGAAAACACAGAGTAAAACTTTTACAACGAAGACACTTGATTCTTGACTTAGCCTTACAGCCTGAGATTTCCTGCAACGCGGGGGCCGAAGAAAGAAAGAACGTAGTTTTTTTAAACCAGTCGGGTTGGGTTTCCTTGGCACGAACTGTCGAAAGACGACATGCCCTGTGAAAGGTATCATCTGTTCATCAATACTTGCTTCCTTTTGTCTCGGAATTTTTAATACGGTTTCGCGAAACTTGTCGATCACTGGCCTTACTTTCCAAAGCTTATCGTTTGCTTTGTTTTCAGCTGTAACATCAGTATCATTAACAACATGAATGGCAGATCGGATCATGAAGAATCTACCTCGAGTCATCGCTTTGGAAATCAAAGGGATTTTAAAATGCTTGATCCCAATAAAAGCCGTATTCGAGGGTAACCTAAAGTACTCATGAGCATAGAAATTCCAATAAATATATTTATTTGTTCTTTGGTTACTCTAAGTTCCTTACCAGTCTTCATGTGATAATAAATATTAGTTTTTTCAACCATCAAGTCAAAAATTCTGTCATCGAAGTATTCATTGAAGTATTGCAATGCATTCCAGCCATCCCTATTGCAACGCTCGTCAGCCGGTTTCACTTTCAAACGAAGTACCTGTTTCAGTAGTAGTAGGCCTAATGTTGTTACCTATCTGGTTCTCGGTTTGGTCACCCTCAGCTCCAGTAGTTTCACCTTTGTCCTGCTGTTCATCGTCATCACTTTCATCATTCGGCACAAAAATTTGGATCATTGTCGAGATCATCAAATTCGAACTCGCTGTCTTCTAACGCAGCCAGTAGTTCCTCATCTGAGATAAAATAACCTTGTGTGCTCTTACGCTCCATCTGTAAACAAAAATGCACTCTATTAAAGGTTTGTCTAGGCTAGGTTAAGTTGAAAAGAATGTTAAGTTAATTTAGGCTTCATCAAATTGAACAAACACTTTTTATTCATACAGACCCAATGTGCACAGCTGTGCACAAATAAAATAACCCAACAATTGCTGTACAGACCCAATGTGCACAAGTGTGTACAATTCTTTTTTGTTTGTTTCCAGTAACCTAGGAAACAAAATATTTCCTCTTTAAACGTTATCAAACAATTGTTCAAATGTTTCAGATAACTAAGCATACTCATAATTATTGCTAATAATGCAATCAAATGATAGAAATAGAATTACTTACCTCCTAGTTAGGTTAAGGACGATTCTCAGTTGAGGTGGTAAAACGGCCATTTTGAGTGAAGACCAGAAACATCAAAATAGCTCACCGAAAAAAAATCAGGCTATGTCATAGATTATACTGAACACAGAGAAACAAGTTCCATTGATTTTATTCTATCTTGCAAGTTTGTAATAAAATATTGAAAAATATGTGTACGTTGGGTCCGAGGAGGGATAATCTAAATTGTGTCGTACTGATTTGAGTGAATTCACTTTTTCTTTGGAAATTGAAGCGTTGAAGAGATTAATGTTTACACGACTTTAACTCACTTACTGTTTTGGTTGTTTTTGGCTCACTTTCAATTTGTAATGTCATAGTGTCGGCCTCATAGGCATAGTGGTCCGAGATGGGTGTATTGACTACAGATACTGCGACATTCGGAAGGTTGGAGATAATGTCGTCAATTGCTTTGTTAGTGTCAAAAGTGTTCAGTGTTAACAACTCAAGGTTAAATGACCTGAGCAAGTCGTTTAGTTGAAAAATGATTATTGTTTGACGCATCAATGTTAAAATCTTCCATTAGTACACAATCCTGTTTTTGTTTGTTCAAATCTGTCAGTATAGTTTGAAATTCAAGATGTTGACAACTCTTCCACAGAGAAGTAAATTTGGAATTTGACAAAGATAATTATTGAAGTGAAAACTTCTTTAGGCGCGTTGAGCGTTTTGGTAGAGGGTAAAATCCTCGGTTCGCGTCACCGACATGCTAATGATACTAACCTGCATGAAAAAGTCAGTCTCGCTGTGTTTTTTAACCGTAGACTTGGCCGCGGACTACTAACCTGCATGTAAAAGTCAGTCTCGCTGTGTTAAACTGTCCCGGCGGAGTATGAAAACCGACTGCGAAAATCAGTGACCTTTACGGCTTCCTCTCGCGATTTAAAAGTGAAGCCAATGTCGTACAATTCTGTAAGATGCGTCAAATTAAAGCTCTTAATATTGGCAATCTATTGGTTACATTTTTAAATATTAAAAAAATTTCGAAATAATTTTTATTATTGTTTACATTTTACATAGCGTTTACAATGACAAGAAAAAAGTAGTAAGCGAGGATTTGTTTTATTTTTTGGTCAGACAAAATTTGTCAGCGAGAAAGTTGTGTGAAAATAGATGAATATTTTTTTTGTAATTTATCATTTTTTTATTGGAAGTTTAGTTTAGCCTGTAGTAGCGTATGAAGTGATGAGTGAACGTTTCTGCCGGAACTGTAGTTGGAGCATTGACTCACTGATACCGTATTAACTCAATAAATTAGTTTATTGTGCAATAAAAATACCTTTACGAAAGAACCAAGTAAATTTAACTAATTTATTAGTTTTTAAAAATATTGTGGGTTTAATTGTTATTGCAATTATATACTTTATCCGTAGCAATAACTGTATTATTTACAACGGTGTTCAACACACTGTTGTTCACTCGGTGTTTAATCACTTATAAATGAATAATGAAAACAACGAATATATTTTTAAACATTTTTAATACGAATATTTGTATTTAAAATTTAGCATTATTCAATTTAATTATGTTTTTAATATTTAACCTCTTCATCATGAAATGAGTATTATTACGGTATAAGATTTATCTTACTAGCGTGGTAAAATAGATTTCTAGTTATTTGATAAATATTTTTTCGTGGAATTTAAAATTGGAAAATTAAAAACGCGTCACATTTACAATTACAGATGTACTGCTACTATAACGTATTGTTAATTACTCTCAACTTAATAGTTCCGTTTTCACTTCTATCGGCAGTCCCACGACTGCTATTTTTTTTTTATATCTAACCAATCTCAGTTGTCACCATTGTGTCGGTCTTAATGTCATCGGACATCAGTTGAATTTCATCAATTTTATTTCGGGCAGATTGTGCGTTTTGAATGAACAGTTAGATTACATTTTTATTAAAAAATGTTTTGTGGTTACTGTGTGTTGGTTTACGTCTTTCCATTTTGTTCGATGGCGGAAAGTGGGATCCTTAAATACGAATAATTGATCATTGGTAACTGAACCGAACTATTATAGTAGGTATCGGCTAACGATGGCCTCGTCGCATGTCCTGCAGCCAGATCGTGTCTCAATTTTATAGAGCTAATAAAACCATCTCAAAACTGTTCCCGAATTATATTCCGCAAAATTTTTACGATGATTTTACGAAATTGATCGTAAAATAACATTTTGATAGTGTCTTGTATATAGCTTTCTTAACAAGAATGCTTACAACAATAAAGTCTGCTTAAATACACCAGGTTTGTTAAAGAGTTATTTTGGGATTGTTTGTTACAATATTTCTTTAAAATTTATATCTCTGCTCATTAACTGTCCTAGAGAAATGTAAACACACCAAAAGGGGGAGTGCTAATTGACATGAACTACGAGGGATGGTTGTGTAAACAATAGTTTCTTACGGGCTCTCTACCTTCCGGCTGTTTAACTACCAACTCTCTAAACCAATATAGTTCCGGAAAAAAATTACCCTAAAATTTCATTATAACGAATAACAACAAACAAGGGGTGGGAGGAATGATAAATACAAATTTTCATCAAAATTTCCAAACTTCATTATTCGAATGTAATTAGCCACCGCCTACTCTGACGTTAGCAAGTGGAGTAAACATCAACCTGAGCAAACGTGGAAGAGCTCTTAGACTCGGAGGTGGTCGTAACATTAATTGATTTCAAATTGGGCAAAGTTTGAATGAAGATAAAGTTGTTACCAACTCGGACTTTGACGTAGCTCGCTCCCTCTACGTAATGTGTAGAACATTTTAGAGCGTGTTTAATTCTCCATATGTTTTTATTGAGAAAAAAGAATGTACGAGTACGTATCACGTATACATCTTCACATATGTAGGGGTCAACAGGCACCAAACTCAACTGTGTAGTTCTTTTATGTATACTTATATAGTTTAAACGGGATTAATAGTAATCAATAATTTCGTAATAAAAACCAGGCGAACTCTTTATTAAGTCGTAAAACGAGACTGAAACGAGACACAAACTTAACTTAACAGTGCAATGGTCGTTTTACCTAGTAAATGACAATAATAATATTATTATTATTAATCTTTATTGCGTCAACAATTATTAGATTGCATGTATGCGTCAAGTACATTCATAATAATATATAATTCAATTGCAGTCATTACTATTTAATTGTATAACAGAACTGGGGGTTTAATTTTATTCTTGTTTTCAATAATTTTCATCGCAGCAACTCAACATGAACTCTTCAACGGAGTAAAACGCCTTTGACACCAGGAGGTGTTTTCATCGAGATTTGAATAGCTTAGAATCAATGAGATGTTACATTCCCTCAGGGAGCTTGTTTATCAGTTTCGCACCAACTTGAGACGGCAAGTGTTCAAACGCACTTGTACTATGTTATACAACCCGAAAGTTGTCCCTGCATCTTGTCTCGTATTGGTGGACGTCACTACCTTGGACCAACTCGCATTTGAGTCGACAGTATAGAAACATCGTCGAGAATATAGAGACAGGGTAAAGTGAACAATCCAAGCTCTCTGAAGGTATATTTGCACGACTCTGAAATGCTAATTTGTTAGTAATTCTGACAGCTTTCTTTTGAGCTGTAAATACTCTTTCGAATTTGTATTTAGAACATCTACCCCACAGTCTCAAACCGAAACACAAATATGGATGTATCAGGCCAAAGTAGGCCGTTTTAATACATCAACAGAACAGAATTTTTCAAGCTTACACAAAACATAAATGCCAGAAGCAACCTTGGAGCAGATGCTGTCAATGTGAAAGTCCTATGTCTGTCCTCTATCAAGGTACATTCCAAGGAACTTAACGGATTCGGCCTCTTCCAAGAGAACATCGTCCATCATCACCACGGGACGATACTCTTGTTCTTGTCAATGCCGAAGGCAAAAAATTAATTTATTTAGTTTTGAGCTGTTTATTTTCAGATTGAGTCTTGAGAAATGTTCGATGCATGAATTTAAATCGGTAAATGTTTTCACTTCAAGACCAGTTTTATATTTCGATTTAATACAGAGTCGTGTCATCAGCATATTGAATCACCTTACCATTCTGGATTGATGTATTCAACTTGTTGACATAAATAAGGAAGAGAACTGGCCCTAATATTGATCCCTGAGGGACACCATAGGGCATCTTAACCCTATTAGACAGAGCATTCGCAATCCGTACGCATTGTTCTCTATCTTTAAGATACGACGAGAGCTAATCGTACGGCAAACCCATAATACCACTAGTCCATAACTGGTGTAGCAGTGTCGCATGATGCATACAGTCAAAGGCTTTGGAGAGGTCGAGAAATATGCTAATAACACGTTCTTTTCTCTCCAGACCATCGAAAACATTATAAATAAGTTCAGTTACGGCATCGATGGTCGATTTTTCTTTCCTAAACCTGAACTGTTCAGGACAGGGAATTTCGAAGCGGTCATGAAATTGTTCAAGCTGATTAGGAAAGCTTTTTAAAAAACTTTGCTAAGACCTGGGAGGATGGAAATTGGACGATAGTTACTTGAGGAGCAAGGATCATATTTTTTTATATTGGAATCACACTGGGTATCTTCAGTACGGACGGAAAGACACCCTGTGCAAACGAGAGATTGATTAATTTTGTGAGTGGTGTCAAAATATGCTTAAAGCACTTTTTGATTAACCACATAGACATTCCATTAGTGTCACAAGACCTCTCTGGTTTGAGATCCTGCATGATACGGGCCTCAACCTCACTCACACGACGAGGCCGATCTAGTCAATAACCACCCTCACGGGGTATTCTGATTCAAAGAACTGTCTGTTCCAGCAATAGTTGAAAGCAAATCATTAAACGCAATTGCCGCTTGTTCATGAATAATTTTATTATTAGTTTTGTAATTGAAAATTTTGAAGTATTTTGTTGTTTTGTGTTTAGGTTAATTATATTCCCGGCGCTTTTTGAAAGATTATCGGATTGTTTTAGTTAGTTTTAAACGTCTCGTGCCTTTGCGTTTTGTTATGGCTTTGCGGTAATCCTTTTTGAAATTTAGAAAAAAGCGTTTGAAATCCTCATTTTCAGATTTGACGTATATAACATGATAAAATTTTGTCTTTCTCTTGAATCGAGTATGCCCTGAGTAATCCAGGTATTACTCTTTTTCTTATTACGTTCTTTAAAATTTGTGAATGGACAAGTCAAATTTAAGCAGTAAGTTAAACAGTCGAAAACGCGTTAAAGGCATCCTCCACCCCCTCAAAGCAGTCCAGAAATTCCTAAGATGTTTTCATTAGAAACCTCTTAAAAAGCTCTATGTTTGCCGGCTTTAGATCCCGTTTTCTTTTTATTGATGGAGTTTCAAATTTTGGGTTATGGTGTAATATTACGGCTTCCTGTGCGTAGTGGTCTGAGATGGCCGCATTTATTACAAAAGCACAAGAGTCTACGACGCTGTACATGGCTGTACTCGGCGAAGCGGTCACTCGAGTTGGCGAGTTCAAAATTAAGCCGAAAGAAGTGAGAATATCCCGTAGTCGCTGGGGCAGAGGGTTGGTGATGTCTAACATCGATGTTGAAGTTACCGGTAATGATGAACTTCACCAATTTTGAATTGAGAAAATTTAGTAAAGTTTCAAACTTTTCAAAAAAGTTTTCGTTGCATCCATTTGGTGATTTGTATGAGCCAATCACTATCACAGCAGTAATCCACCCTGAAGGGTTGAAATTTCAATCCGTGATTTGACAAAATTGCCACATCCCCTCCTTTAAAATTTGTTCGGTGAAAATTGTAGCCAATTTATAATTGTTAATTCTGAACATAGAGACAGTTTCAGCCGTGAAGCCATGTTCAGAAACAACAAATATGCCGAAGTGCAGCTCTTCTGCCATTAGCATTAGCTCATCAACTTTATAGGTGGCAGAGTGCACATTTTGATGCACGACGGAAACTGCACGAGTTAAATTTGGAATTATGTGAATTTGATTTTGTTTTGCTTGTCATTTTTTGAACGTATTGTACCCTAATTCTGTTATCTTTATTTAGTTTTTTTGACACTTTAGGAGAAACATTTTCTTTGTTCCGTGTTGTGTCTGTTATGGTGATTGATGGTCCGACTTTTCGTACCGGTGAGCGGCATTTTACTGCTTTTGCAAAGGATTTATACAGGAGTGTGCGGGGCTCAGATGCGTCTGGTGGCTGCAAGGTAGTCGATAGCGGTGCAGTTGGAGACTCAAGGGCTTGATCTGACTTCCGCTCATTATTTTGAGGTCCTCTGGCTGTGACGGTTGGGACGTCGCTCGAGAAGCGGTAGAGTCCCTTTTTCGCAGGCACTCTATTAATTCTTGGGCCAGCAGATGCTTGGTGTTTCTCTTTAGATGCATGTTTATGTAAAAGTACCTCTCCCGATGTTACTGAATTGTAGAAACTCGTCCCACGATGCCTTTCACACAATTCTTCTCTGTAGTTGTTAATCAGCGCAGTATCTTGGTTGATTTTATGACTAGCTGGCAGGTCGTGTCTGTGAGGCAGGGTGGAGACAACAACTCAGTTTGCTCATAATGCGGCGCTCGAGTAGTCTGCATCATAGAGGCTTTCGGTGAACATTGTTTCTTCTTGGGAGTTTTCGGAAGTCGTTTTTTATTGTAATGCACCTCCCATAGTTCTTTCTGTTCTCTTTCGCACACATTATTTTCCCCTCCTATATCAAGCATTGAATTTCGACTTCAAGAACTTCAATGGTGATCTGAGGCTGGCACGAGGTCCCTGATGTCAGCACACTACTGGTCTCTGAAGTCGGAGGGCAGGTCGCACTGCACGCCGCAGTCAGCCACGGAAGCACCCCGCATCGTGTTTGCTACAAAGACCTGGTCAGTATACTGCATCAATCGAGTATCTGACTCAATTGAGTAGTCTAGTACATATATCGTTCATAGAGTTGCTGTATACTGTCTTTTAACTTGCTGTTTTCGGCTAGCAGGTCGGCCACTCTTTTTACTGTTGTCCAATCCTCGGAATCAGCTAGTGGAGTTGAAGTACCGACTCGCGCCACGGGTGACACGGCAGGAGACGTCATCGGGACAACCTGTGTTGGCGCGCAAGCGATAGATGTGGATGACCCATCATTCACCGGTGGTGATGGTGACACGTTGGATTGACCAAGCGATGTTGGAGCCCCTGATGAGAGCCTAGATGCGATTAAAACCCCACTTAGATGGGGAAACAACCAAAGTTATCGTGGTAACAGGGTGGGGGCCATGGTGTTTACCTCTAGATGATACAATTAGCGATCATGAGTATCAGTCCTCACCGTACCTCCACACTTTCCCCTCAGGCATCACTAAGCTCTATCCTCATTCTTCAGACAGTGGCTCTTTCTGAATTTGAGTTTATTGTACAGGATGAGTGGTTTTCCATTCTGTGATTGATAAACTAAGAGTGTCATAAATCACATAAAATAAAGAATTTAATCTACAGTTGACAGATGCAAAGCAATAAAAATTTAAAAATATATATATATAAGTTGCAGAGTTAAAAAGTTTTAAAGTTAGATAAATATAATAAATAGTGATTTTGATTATAATAATTAATAAAAAGATGACAAACATTCAACAAAACAGAACAGTAACAGATAAAATAACTTAAAAACAAATGACAATGCACAATATTAAACAGTTTACAATTATTTACTAATTCTACTATTTACTAATTCAGATCCAACTGCTCACGTCTTAAATCGCTTCGTTATCTCCCTGTCTTAATAATATAATACAGTACATATTTCAATATTACAAAAAAAAACATCATATGACAAAATGGATTTCTGAAACTTCAGTTTTTATGGAAAAGGCTCCTTTATGGATGTATTAATTCTCATCTGTGTTGTTTAGGTTGGGGTGTAAGAAAGTTTTTATTGTTTGAAGGAGTTTAATACTATTACTGCCCATCATCGTAGGCTACATTACTGTTCATATCAATACGTATATAAAAGAAAATACTTGTTTGTATTTTAATTCCGCAGGAGTTAGCCCAAACTGGCCTTCTGCAGGTCAAACTGCCCTAGGAAAGGGTCAGGGTGGGTTGGGTAAAATGCCCGCACAAAATTAAAAATATTCTTCTACGCTGTACATTCAATTTTAGACCAAACATTTCTATAGCTCAATTAGGCTGATGGTTTCTATTTCTATGGTGGATTGAGTCTTCACTGATGATATGTACTACTTCTCTACTGGAGTCTTTATGTAGCAAGATCGTTCTGAAATCATATGATCCCGGCTGTTGTTGCTGAAGTTCTTCTTCATCTTTGTACTCTCTGAATGACGAATCTGACTCTTCACAAGGCGGTCTACCACATATTTGCCTCCGAGGCATCGGTATTGTTTCTATTGGAGTTGGAGCAGGAGCCTGACGTCTCCGCAAGCATACTTTTGGATGATTAGTAATCGAAATCAATGAGTAAATGAATTTGAACCTTCGTTATGTCTCATTCAGATCCAACTGCTCACGTCCTAATCGCTTCGTAATCATCATATCTTAATAATATAACACAGTACATCCTTAAATAATACAAACTCAAACATCATACGACAAAATGCGTTTCACAAATTTCATTTTTAATTTACAAGGCCCCTTTATGTATGAATTAATCCTTGTCTGTGTTGTTTGGGTTGGGGTATAAGAAAGTTAGTATTGTGTGAAGGAGTTTAATACTTTTTCTGCACATCATCGTAGGCTACAATACTTATCTTATCAATACGTATAAAAGAGAAAATACTATCTTTGTATTTTAATTCCGAAGGAGTTGGCCCAAACTGGGCTTCTGATGGTCAAACTGCCCTAGGAAAGTATCATTGTTGGTTGGGTAAAATGCCGCACAAAATTAAAAATATTCTTCTACGCTGTAGATTCAATTTTTAGACCAAACATTTCTATAGCTCAATTAAGCTGATGGTTTCTATTTCTACGGTGGATTGAGTCTTCACTGATGATATGTACTACTTCTCTACTGGAGTCTTTATGTAGCAAGATCGTTCTGAAATCATATGATCCCGGCTGTTGTTGCTGAAGTTCTTCTTCATCTTTATACTCTCTGAATGACGAATCTGACTCTTCACAAGGCGGTCTACCACATATTTGCCTCCGAGGCATCGGTATTTTTTCTATTGGAGTTGGAGCAGTAGCCTGACGTCTCCGCAAGCATACTTTTGGATGATTAGTAATCGAAATCAATGAGTAAATGAATTTGAACCTTCGTTATGTCTCATTCAGATCCAACTGCTCACGTCCTAAATCGCTTCGTAATCATCATATCTTAATAATATAACACAGTACATCCTTAAATAATACAAACTCAAACATCATACGACAAAATGCGTTTCACAAATTTCATTTTTAATTTACAAGGCCCCTTTATGTATGAATTAATCCTTGTCTGTGTTGTTTGGGTTGGGGTATAAGAAAGTTAGTATTGTGTGAAGGAGTTTAATACTTTTTCTGCACATCATCGTAGGCTACAATACTTATCTTATCAATACGTATAAAAGGGAAAATACTATCTTTGTATTTTAATTCCGAAGGAGTTGGCCCAAACTGGGCTTCTGCTGGTCAAACTGCCCTAGGAAAGTATCATTGTTGGTTGGGTAAAATGCCCGCACAAAATTAAAAATATTCTTCTACGCTGTAGATTCAATTTTTAGACCAAACATTTCTATAGCTCAATTAAGCTGATGTTTTCTATTTCTACGGTGGATTGAGTCTTCACTGATGATATGTACTACTTCTCTACTGGAGTCTTTATGTAGCAAGATCGTTCTGAAATCATATGATCCCGGCTGTTGTTGCTGAAGTTCTTCTTCATCTTTGTACTCTCTGAATGACGAATCTGACTCTTCACAAGGCGGTCTACCACATATTTGCCTCCGAGGCATCGGTATTGTTTCTAGTGGAGTTGGTACAGGAGCCTGACGACTCCGCAAGCATACTTGTAAATGATTACTAATCAAAATCGATGAGTAAATGAATTTGAACCTACGTTATGTCTCATTCAGATCCAACTCCTCACGTCCTAAATCGCTTCGCAATCACCATATCTTAATAATATAACACAGTACATATTTCAATAATACAAACTCAAACATCATATGAGACAATGGGTTTCTTAAATTTCAGTTTTAATGGAAAAGCTCTGTTATGTATGTTTTAATGTTTATCTTTGTGGTTTTGGTTGGTGTGTAAGAAAGTTTATTATTGTTTAAAGAAGTTTAATACTTTATCTGCGAATTATCGTAGGTTACAATACTGATCTTATCGATACGTATAAAATGAAAAATACTTACTTTGTATTTTAATTCCACAAGAGTTGGCCCAAACTGGGCTTCTGCAGGTCAAACTGCCCTAGGAAAGGGTCAGGGTGGGTTGATAAAATGCCCGCACAAAGTTAAAAATGTTCTTCTATCTACACTGTAGGTTCAATTTTAGACCAAAATTTTTATAGCTCACTCAGGCTGATGGTCTCTATGTCAATGACAGATTGAGTTTTCACTGATGGTATGTAATACTTCTCTACTAGAGTTTTCATGTGGCAAGATCGTTCTAAAATTATATGATCCCGGCTGTTGTTGATGAAATTCATCTTCATCTTTGTACTCTCTGAATGAGAATCTGACTCTTCACAAGGCAGTCTATCACATATTTGCCTCCGAGGCATCGGTATTGTTTCTAGTGGAGTTGGTACAGGAGCCTGACGTCTCCGCAAGCATACTTGTAAATGATTACTAATCGAAATCGATGAGTAAATTAATTTGAACCTTCGTTAAGTCTCAATCAGAGCCAACTGCTTTGGGTTGGGGTATAAGAAATTTATAATTGTTTGGAGGAGTTTAATACTTTTTCTGTCCATCATCGTAGGCTACAATACCGATCTTATCAATACGTATAAAAAGGAAAATACTTTCTTTGTATTTTAATTCCGAAGGAGTTGGCCCGAACTGGTCTTCTTGCAGGTCAAACTGCCCTAGGATAGGGTCAGGGTGGGTTGGGAAAATGCCCGCACAAAATTAAAAATATTCTTCTACACTGTAGGTTCAATTTTAGACCAAACATTTCTATAGCTCAATTAGGCTGATGGTTTTCTATTTCTATGGTGGATTGACTCTTCACTGATGGTATGTACTACTTCTCTACTAGAGTTTTCATGTTGCAAGATCGTTCTAAAATTATATGATCCCGGCTGTTGTTGATGAAATTCATCTTCATCTTTGTACTCTCTGAATGAGAATCTGACTCTTCACAAGGCAGTCTATCACATATTTGCCTCCGAGGCATCGGTATTGTTTCTAGTGGAGTTGGTACAGGAGCCTGACGTCTCCGCAAGCATACTTGTAAATGATTACTAATCGAAATCGATGAGTAAATTAATTTGAACCTTCGTTAAGTCTCAATCAGATCCAACTGCTTTGGGTTGGGGTATAAGAAAGTTATAATTGTTTGGAGGAGTTTAATACTTTTTCTGTCCATCATCGTAGGCTACAATACCGATCATATCAATACGTATAAAAAGGAAAATACTTTCTTTGTATTTTAATTCCGAAGGAGTTGGCCAAACTTCTGCAGGTCAAAATGCACTAGGAAAGAGTCAGGGTGGGTTGGGAAAATGCTCGCACAAAATTAAAAATATTCTTCTACGCTGTACATTCAATTTTAGACCAAACATTTCTATAGCTCAATTAGGCTGATGGTTTCTATTTCTATGGTGGATTGACTCTTCACTGATGGTATGTACTACTTCTCTACTAAAATCTTCATGTGGCAAGATCGTTCTGAAATCATATGATCCCGGCTGTTGTTGCTGAAATTCATCTTTATCTTCGTACTCACTGAATGATGAATCTGACTCTTCACAAAGCGGTCTACCACATATTTGCCTCCGA
Source organism: Homalodisca vitripennis (assembly GCF_021130785.1). NCBI lineage: Eukaryota > Metazoa > Arthropoda > Insecta > Hemiptera > Cicadellidae > Homalodisca > Homalodisca vitripennis. The sequence goes on along the minus strand of NW_025776593.1, from coordinate 32,451 downwards.
GGCAACGGTATTGTTTCTAGTGGAGTTGGTACAGGAGACAGACGTCTCCGCAAGCATACTTGTAAATGATTAGTAATCGAAATCGATGAGTAAATGAATTTAAACCTTTGTTATTTCTCATTCAGATCCAATTGCTCACGTCCTAAATCGCATCACAATCACCATTTATTAACAATATAACACAGTACATGCTTCAATAATACAAACTCAAACATCATATGACAAAATGGCGTCAAAGAAAACACATCTGAGGCCCCACTATGCATTTGCCTTTTTACAATATATACAAAAACACTTAATTAATTGCACACATATTTTCCTTGTAAAGAACTAAAAATACTTAATTATATCAGAATTAAAAATTGAAAGATTAATCGAAAGGTGTTTTATTAAATTTGAGTACATCTCCTTAACAAAATGTGCCTTGGAAGACTAAAAAGTAAGTGTTTCCTCATTTTGTATTATTTCGAGATGAAGAGAGCATCTTGTTTAAGACAATTTGGCATGTATCTCGTAAAATTTATGTAATGTATGAGATGAAAAAGAAATTAGATCCCTTAAGAAAGAAAAAACTTCCGATTGAATAATTTGAGGTAATCAACGCCGCCTATAATCTGTGAGAAAGAGCTCAGAGCTTACTGTAAAGCACAAAACAAAACATCTTAGAGATAATCGGTATAACACTGCAATAGGGTGTGATTTCAAACGTCTTGTCTTAACATGACTCGCACATGTAATTAATACTACTCTAATTGAAATATTTAAACACAGTGTGAACTCGAAAACGTAATTGCTAGTCAGTATTTAGTTTTGAATAAAATTTTGTATTCATATATTAATCCCTTAATATGAAAAAAGATATATTCATTGAATACGAATGTACATTTTTATTTATTAATAACAATCTTTCCTCAATAACTAATCTCTGCTAAAAAAAACTGTGGTTACGTATTACTCCTCGTTATCGAAATGACTAATTATCTTACTTCACAATCGCGAGTTCAATGTTGGCACATGTAATCTAATTAACTTCCAACTATGCCAAAATGGGTATTTAGTTTTGCAATATACAACCTTATTCCTTATTAGGAATATTTTCACTCACTATATTAGTGTTATTATATGATAAATGAAGTAATATTACATACTGAAGTGTATTATATATTGCTTGGTATTACACAAGTAATCTAGATATTGTAGGCCTGAAACTTTATATTGAAAGACACAAAGGAGCTCTGCGGCTTTTCTGTTAAGCCAAGCTTCTGTTATCAGCCGTATTCAAACCACCCACAGTGTGGCTTAACAGATAGGGTCATACTTAATACCAGCTGATATTAAACTTCAGAAAATGTTTGTTGTTATCCATTTGAAAACTTATAAATATGTCGAGAAATACTAGTTTGATGATTTATTAAATCCTTTCGATATTAAATAGGATGTTTTAAACCACACACTTCAAATGTATAGTGCTAAAACGGCCATCTACAGAGTTTGTGTTAGACAACAAAAATTTGTCCCTAATTCCACTTTAAAGCTTTGTTTAAAAGCTTATCTCTTCAAAAATACAGGATGTTTCACTTGCAAATGATATCCATTTGAATGATCTAGATTGTTTATTGGATTTCCCTCGTTAACTCTGCTACTGCTGGTTTATATAAGATCTTGAATTGTAGTTCGTAGCAACAAGTTACTCTCTCTCCCACACTCAAACTGCTACAATACCTTAAACTAAGAGCAATCACTACCTAGATATCTGTATAATACAGCACAATTAGTTAATTCAGTATAGTGGTAGAAACAGTATTTGCATAAGTTATCGAAACACTTAATGCCTCAAACTAGTCGTTACAGAACTAGTATTGGTGTGTAAAGCAATCTAATGTAAGGTGTACACGATGCATATACCGTGTTCTCCGCAATCTAGAACTTCAATGCCGGAAAAAGTTAGATAATAATAAATGCCAATACACTACAAGTTAATTTATCTACATTAATTTGGATTAAAGTAAAAACACAATAAATAACATATATTAAGAAATGTGTTTATTACAAACAAAAAACAAAAACCAATTTGTTATGTGTCTTTACAGAGATTATTCAAGAGTATAATAAAACATTATCAGATTGTCACTTAAAATAAAAAATTACTCAATCGAGCAACACAAATGGGACGAGAAATCAGTACGAGGTATACTTATTCCACTCTCCTCATTATAATAATCGTTTTCACTGTCTTATGTTATTGTCTAAGGACATTGTATCAATTCTTATTTCTTTCAAATACAAATAATTTATATCATCATAATTAACATAATTATATTAGTTACTACATGAAGACTCTTTCATTTTGTAATTGACAGCATTATCAAATTTACATGTACAGTGTGTCCACTAAATTTATATCAAATTTTTAAATAACTTTATTTTTTAAAAAGTATTTAAAGCACAAGAATGAGATTCACAAAGGATTAAAGAGTACTTTAAAAAGTTTTACGTCAGTATAACTGACCTCGATAGAAGGCACCATAAAGCACTCTGCAAACGTCCCAGCGAACTTCATATTCCGTACTTTGGTCAGGACTTTTGGGGTAATTGATTAAATCGTAGCTGTGTTTCATTGCTTTATATACGAACTTTATTACGATGCACACTTCTAAATAAGTTAAAGGTAGCCTCATAATAAAAAACAATCTGATATATAACATTTTTTATATTTTGATGTATTCCATTTTCATTGAAAATAACATCAACAAAGTCATACCTCATTAAATTGTTACTATTTTTCAAAGCATGCCATAGTTTAGGTTTATAACCGTTATATTGAAGTATTTTCTTCAAACCTATGTGAACTGTAGACTTAAAGCAAAGTAAAGTTACTTAATTACTTACTTTACTTTAAGTGTGTACTTAGAGATATTCAACATGCTTCCAAGTTTCCGAACAGACATTTTTGGACTTCTTATAAAACTGTCGATAGTTACATCTCGTATTTCTAGCCTATCTGTCCAAGAGTTGTCCAATAACCTCCCTTAAGATTCTTGTCAAACGACAAATGATAGGTCAGACCCTCTGATTTTCATGAAATTCTTGACGATAATCATGTTGCACTGAAAGCCAGAAGTAAAGTTTGCTAGTCGCAAAATAAACTGAAATTTTCTTTACAAAGTTACAATGATATCTGTTAGCCACACATTTCTATGTGGCAACATTGGGTCTCACCTAATGAAAACCAAAATTTAAAACATTTCTTTTAATTTAAATCTGATTCATAGACTTGTGATTAATAATAGGCTGGTTTGTAAAAATTAAAAGCTTTTAAATTACTTTGTGGATTCAATTTACTTGATATATTCGCTTTATAATTCATAAAATTTTACTTTAACAATTATAACTGAATAATAGGCATTTTAATAGTCGAATACAAACTTAACCGTTCACCATGTATATCCTATTGCCATTAAACGCCAAGTTATTGCAGTTTTGTACACAGTTCGGTATGTAATAGGAATGCTATTTTGTCTATAAAAATTTCTTGCACCAACTACAAATTTCAATAACTAAACGAGTTACTATATTTACATTAACGGTATGGACGTGTAAAATAAAACAATAGAATGCTGATTCTGCTACTATTCTGCTAACGTAAAAGAACTTACCTGGAAGTTTGAGAGATAAAAGATGTCTCTTGCAGTTTGTTTGTACAACACATGACATCAGCGGAAATATTTATTCTGAGCTGCTCAGTCAAACTACAGCCTTCCTTTCTTTCTAAGTCTTACATTTTCTTCCAGCAATTGTATTTTGAAAAACCTCTTTTATTAAGATTATATAGAAAACTTTCTGGATTGTAAATCCTTAACTGCAATATATATTCTGTATTCAGGATACAGGATATAGTATTCAAGATTCTGTTAATATTTCGATAAATTTACGCCTGGTTTCACATGGCTTTAACCTAGTACCTCGGCTTGCGGTAGCACCAATTCACTTTCCCTTCCTATTCTAATCACCATGCCTTTCCGTAAATCAACCAAGAGGCCTTATTGATATAGGTGCAGTAAATATTTACCCACCGTCTCGCTCTACTGAATAAAGCTACTGCTTCTAACTGATATTTCCGCAGTGCTTATAAGTAGATATGAATATGCCGATTCTGGCGCACTTTTGGGACAGTCAGAAAATCAATGTAAAATACTGTCCATTGAACAATAAACAAATCTAAGAAATCTAACAGGAAAGCACGAATGTTAAATAACCGAATCTTTAGCTGTTTTACTGTTCAATGTTTGCTTCTACATTTCTTAAGCTGTTTTAATGAAAAAATCCAGAAATCTTAATAAAAAATCTTTATTCTACAAAGTTAATTGTAACACAGTCTTTATCTTTAATAGTCTTCTTTCCAGTAACAACCAAGTGTAATTTTTCATTTTTGTTTAATTCTTTAATCTTTTTTTTCATCCAAAACAGTCAAAAATCTGTTTGGCAAGTGTACTTTACAATCTTCCAACTCGGCAATTATTGTAAACCCGAATTTATCTTTCATTTTCTCCAAATTCAAAATTTTGTATTTCTTATTTTCTTCTAATTCTATTAATCTCTTGTATTCTTTGAACTTTAAATCACCAACCTTATTCAACTCTTGTAACAGTGCCATTTACATAGAAAAAAATTAATACTTCTACACTTTTAAGGTGAAAAATCAACACTATACTTCCAAAATACACAAAAACCGGGGTTTTGACCCTAAAAACGTGTTTTTAGGGTCAAAACCACAGCTCTTAAGGTGCATATATACTAGAGTTTTTTTGAAAAATCCTGAAAATCTACTGAATTTCTCTAATTATTGCGAATTTTTAGCTTTAAAGTTGATAATGTGAACGATATTTCTCGAAAATTCTGTTGTAAATATATTAAAATCTTAATGAAAAATCTTGGAAAAGTTAAAGAAAAAAATATTGAAAAAATAGTATTATAGAATTTAAATTACCCCCTACAAACCAATATAGTAATAAAAGTACTTTTATTACTATAACTATACTATTTTTTCAATAATTTTAAGTCTTAGTTTACAGATTTTTCTATAATAAATAGAAGAATCTACAGCTGTTTTACTACAATTTGTGCTGATTTGTGTAAAATTCTAGTAAAATTCTCCACTTTTCAAAGTGTTAGTTAAACAAATTTTTCTTCTTTAAATAGAAGAATCAAAGGCTGTTTAACCATAAATTGTGCTGATTTTTATCAAATTTTGATAAAAATCCTTAGAAATCTACTGAATTATTGCTATTTTTCAGCTTAATAAAAAGATATTTTACTAAATAGTAAAACTTGGCACATTCAAATTTTCCCTATTTAAATGGAGCGGAAAAAGATAGAGTGCCCATACTGCAAAAAAGATGTTTTCGAACATCATTTTACCCGACATTATAAGTCAAAAAATCATCTAAAAAACAAAGACATTTATGAAAAAGAACTAAATTATTTGAGGACTTGGGCTAAAGAAAATCAAATTGCCGATCACCAAAACATGTATAATATAGAAAAATTGCGTGAACTAAAGAAAAATTTTAAGGAAAGTAAAAAAGATCTCAATCTATTTAAAGATGAAAAAATTCAATCAATCGCTGAAAAATTGTCCATTGAAACAAACGATAAAACTAAGTCTGAAATGATCGAAGAAATTGACAAAACGCTTAATGAGAAACCAGAAAATATCATTGATGTCGAAGTTTTATCCTCTATCCATGGTCTTTTCAAGCAATACATTTTAACGAATTTAAATGAAAATTTCATGTCAATTTACAAATATCTTTCTATTTTGCGTCCAGAAATTAAAAGTTTAATTGGAAAAATTTCAAGAAACCGTTAAAAATATGAAGGGCTATCTCTCTTTAGAATGCGAATACGAACGTACTTTAGTGAACGGTGAAACACAAACTTGCCCAATGTATTTTACTATAAAAGCAGACGAGATCTTTGACATAAACGACTTTATTACTAAGCAATTTAATAAATTAACACATCGAGAACAAACGAATCATCCAAATAAAGGTTCTGGATGGACATTAAAACGCTGCAAACAACTAGTTTTGAGCCTTAATAAACACGAATTTATGAACGCAGGATCATATATCGATTTACCAAAGAAAATCAAAGATAAAAAAGCTTGTATAAATATCAAAAATAAAGATGATTATTGCTTTATTTATTCTATCCGATGCGCTATTGAAAAACCCGAAAGAGACTGCGAAAGATCAAAACAATATGAAAAATTTGTAAATGACGAGATATTTTCAGGTTTCGAGTATCCAATGTCCTTAAAAGATATACAATTATTTGAAAAACGAAGTTACAATTCCAAGTACAAATATCTAAAAATGTCTATCAATGTCTACAGTTTTGATGAGAAACTCAATATTGTTCCGTTACAAATTTCTGAAAAATATGATGCAGAATTAAATATTGATCTACTGTATGTAAAACAAGAAGACAAATCTCATTTTGTTATGATAACCGATTTAAGTAGGTTAGTGAGTTCTCAAACATCCAAACATGGACATAAAAATTTTCTATGTAGGAGATGTTTAAGCCATTTCTACAAATCTAGAGATTTAGCAGACCATTTAGAAATTTGTAAAAATCACGAAGTTTGTAAGCCAATTATGCCGTTTCCGGGTCAAACAACTAAATTTACTAATTATCAAAAGAAGTTTAGCCATCCGTACGTAATTTATATGGACTTTGAAAGCATATTAGAGAAGATTCCCACATGCAAAAACAATCCGCAAAAATCGATCACAACCAAGATTCAGAAGCACATTCCATATGGTTTTACTCTATACTTAGTGTCTAATGTGACCAATCGTATGTACAAGCCGATATGTTATCGAGCCAAAAATGAAGAAGATTTGCCAAATGTTCCTGCAAAATTGTTTGAAGAACTTAATAAATTATCGAAATACATAGCTAAAAAGTATAATTCTAAGAATAAAATACCTATGAAATTAACTGAAGAAGAAGAAATTTCGTATCAAAATTCCAGTCTTTGTCATATTTGTGAATTTGAGGGTTTTGATAATCAAACAAGAAAAAAAGTACGAGATCATTGTCATTTAACAGGTAAATTTCGAGGTGCTGCTGCTCATTTATCTTGTAACTTGAATCTCAAATTTCCTCAAAATATTCCCGTTTTCTGCCACAATATGTCATGTTACGATACTCATTTGTACATAAAAGAGTTGGCAAAACAGTATGGTAATGTTGATTTGATCGCAAACACAGATGAGAAATATATAAATTATTCTGTAAATTCTGGATATGGATATGAGTTTGAAGATGATAAACCAAGAAAGTTCATCAAGTTTTCTTTCGTAGATACGTTCAGATTTATGGCATCGTCTATAGAAAAGTTAGCTAAAAAACCTCAAAAAAGATGATTTCAAACATACAAATCATTTTATACAAGATGGTCTGAACGCAATTCTAGATAGACAACCAAATGACGAAGAAGAAATCTTTAAAATTCTATCTGGAAAAGGCATATTTCCTTACGAATTTATCGACAGTATTGAAAAACTTGATTACACAGAAGAATTGAGAATTCAAGATTTCTATTCACTTTTGACAGACGAGAGCATATCTGAGAAAGATTTTCAACACTACTTAAATGTATGGAACAAATTAAAAGTAAAAAAATCTAGGAAATTACTCCGATCTCTATAACATTCAAGATGTTCTATTGCTCGCTGATATCTTTGAAAATTTTAGGAATATTTGTTTGAATTGCTATAAACTTGATCCAGCACACTATCTAACAGCTCCCAGTCTTGCATGGGATGCTATGTTAAAATTAACGAATATAGAATTACAATTAATTAGTGATTATAATATGTATTTGATGATCGAAAAAGGTATTCGCGGAGGCATTTCTCAATGTATTAAACGATATGTGAAAGCAAATAACAAATATTTAAAAGATTTTGATAAGACAAAGCCTGAAAACTATTTGTTGTACGTCGATGCAAATAACCTTTATGGGTATGGCCTAATGCAAAATTTACCATATAACGAAATCAAGTGGATGGATCCAAAAACTTACACAACTGCAGAATGGAAAGAAACAATTTTGGAACTCACTGGCGACGAAGATTATGGCTATATTCTCGAAGTCGATCTAGAATATCCGAAGAATTTACATGAAAATCATAAAGATTTGCCTCTTGCTCCAGAACATTATAACAACAAACTTTGCACAACTCTACTGGATAAAACTGAATATGTTGTTCATTCGAGAAATTTGAAATTCTATCTGGAACAAGGAATGGTGTTAAAACATGTGAATAGAGTTATTGCATTCGATCAGAAGCCTTTTATGAAAGATTACATTGATTTTAATACTAGTATGAGAACCAAAGCTACAAGCGACTTTGAGAAAGATTTTTACAAGCTGATGAACAACTCTGTTTTTGGAAAATCTATGGAAAATGTGAGAAACAGATGTGATATTAGACTAGGAAATGAAGAATTTTCAATGAAACAAGCTAAGAAAACAAATTTCAAATGCTTTAACATCTTTGACGACAACTGTATAGCGAGTCACATGTACAAGCAGAAAGTTAAATTTAACAAGCCAATCTACATAGGTTTTTCAGTTCTTGACCTTTCAAAATTGTTAATGTACGAGTTTTATTACAACAAATTAAAGAAGTTTGATCCAGATTTGAATCTGTGTTACATGGATACAGACAGTTATTTTCTAGAATTGAAACGAGATCCTTTAAAATTATTAAAGAAAATATAGATGACTTTGATACAAGTGATTATCCAAAAGATCATGAATGTTTCACTACTAAAAATAAGAAGGTAATAGGGAAATTCAAAGACGAATTGAACGGCGAGATATTAGAAGAATTTTGTGGTTTAAGATCAAAGATGTACTCGTACAAATATCTAGACAAAAATCCAGTTAGGTGTAAAGGAATTAAGAGAAGCGTTGTAAATAAAACAATAAATATCGAAAACTTGAAGAGATGTTTGTTCGAAGATAAAGAAGAATTTAGGGAGATGACTGTAATAAAAAGCTATAAACATGAATTGTATACCATCACCATAAACAAGCTGGCACTGAACGCTAAAGATGATAAGAGAAATGTCCTAGAAAATAAGATCGATACAGTACCGTATGGCTATAAAAATGAAGCAAAATCTGATATATTAGACGAATTAAATAAACTTGGAAACTTTGAAAATTGAGAAATAACCGGAAGTGTTTACGAATATGAATTGAGAAAGTCAAAGCTATAATTTTTTCTATATAAATGGAGTCTCAAAAGAAATGTACAATATGTCAAGAATTTAGACTTTTTGAAGAATTTTCTAAAAATAAGAATACCAAAGATGGATTATACTATTATTGTAAAGATTGTAATAAGAAATATAGAAAAGAATTATATGATAAAATGGAAAAATTAACTTTAGAAGAGAAAGAATGCACACGCTGTAAAATAGTTAAGAATATTTCTGAATTTAACAATTGGCATTATAGTAAAGATAAAAAACAAGCATATTGTAAAGAATGTATTAAACAAATCTTTGCTAGACCAGTTCATTGCGTATGCGGAAGAGAAATTCAACATTTCTATAGTCTTAAAAGACATTTACAAACAAACTATCATAATTCGAATGTTTAACATTTTCATCGTGTAATTTAGATATTCTATAAATCAGTCGAGATTCTGTCATATTTGTAGTAAAATGATTTCCGTTGTATAAAATATTCAAAGATTCTTTCATTTGGTTGTAGAGATTGATAGAATTTGGTTCGTCATCAATGAACAAAATCTCTAATTCAGGATAATTTATTTTTAGATGTTTTAATCGGTTTGGTATTTCTCGTTTCTGAGCTCTGATAACGTAATAAGGATATTCCCACATGTGATTCTTCTTAATTAACACAAAAACATGGTGTTTTTTCTTATCAAAATCTTTACAAACAAGATCTGGTTTCATTAACTCCATTCGCAATTCTTGATTCTCTATTTTCAATGATTTCATTTCATCTTTAATTTGTAACTGTTTTATTTCATCTTTTAACTGCTTATTTTCGTTTTTGAGTTTGTACTCACCATATTTTCTAATGGAAGGTAATACTTCTTTCGTAACCCAATTTTTAAACAATTTCGCTTCTGGTTTATGCGATCTCAAAATTAAAGAATAAAGTCCAGATTCATTAACGAAAACAGTGTTATTTTGGAAGTTTGAAGGTAAGCTATTTATAGCCCCCCTTATATTTAGATTAAAATAGAAGTTTTTATCATCTTCGTCAACGTTTATTCTGATCGTTTGCATAGTATTTTCATATTCTAGAATTTTTGCTACGTCTTTAGCCTTAAACCAGATCACATTGTTTTCGTCAACAATCGTAAAGATATGTTTGTTATTGAATTTTAGTTGATTATTGAGTAGGTCTACAACTGACTCCATTTAGATAGAAATAAAATTTAACTAGTAATTTTTATTTCGAGAATAAAGTCCAGATTCATTGATAAAATAGTGTCTGGATGTAATTTTTGTAAGAGTCGCGATTCGATACCCTTGTCAGAATCTATGTTTTCAAAGCTTTTTTTGTATTTTTCTTTAACATTGTCTTTATTCGTATTTTTTTGTGAATATTTGTGAGGTGGCCCTCGAGGGCTACCTTATCTTTTAGATAAAAGTATTGGTATTTATCATCATTATCAACTCGTTTTGAAAGTTTGAAGGTAAGAACGATTCGTTCCCCCCTTGATTCATCATTCTTTCGACAATCTTAAATATATTGTTGTTTTACTCTCATTATTTATTAAATTTCCCTCAGAGTCTTGTATAGTTAGAACGATTTTTTGAATTCTTTTAATATTTTTTCTAATTGGAATATAATCGATTTCATTCGGTTTTTCACTGATTTTTGATCCATAAGCAACATTTGGGAAAAAAGTGTACAAAATTTCAGATTCTTTGTGTAAATGTTCGGTATGATTTTCAAAACTAGGTTCAACGAGATTGCAGTGCACTTCAATTACATCAAACGGTCTAAATTTTGGCGTTTTATTTCCTAAATATACCTGATTTGGCTCAATAGTTTCTTGAACAAACCCTAACAAATCTACAATAATTGCTGAAAACATTATTCTTACTGGTGATTTTATTTGAATTTTATTAGAGAGATAATTTTTTTGCATTTCAAACTTGTTTTCGTCAAAGTTTAAAGATTTATCTGATTGTTTGAATGTTTTCAGATAATTTTTAAGGGAATTTTTATTTGATCGAAAGTATAATATCCTTTGTTTAAACCATAATATTTTGTTATGTTCTTCTCACTAAATCCTATACAATAAGGAGAACTTTCACTAATATTTATTACAAAATTGTCAGAATAAAAACCGCTTAAACCGATAAAATAATTTGATTCTTCCTCTAAGTGTATAGGATGTTCCAAGTTTAAAACTAATTTAGAGCTTTCTGAAGTCAACTTGAACAGCTTCATTTTCGCAAGCGTTGCTTCAAGATGAAAATCTTCTATTTAAATGGAGAAATTTTTAAAGCAAAAAGATCAGATAAAACTTCAAACGTTTGAAGAAAATAAGAAAGATCAACCAATCAGATTGTTAATTGTTGGTTCAAGTGGATGTGGAAAAACAACTTTACTATTGAATTTTATCTACAATAGGTTGATTCCTTATTCCAATTTGTATGTTTTTAGTAAATCTTTAGAACAAGACGCCTATAAAAAATTACAAGAAAGATTTGAAAATATTGAGAAAAACTTAAGCAAAAAGGTATCACATTTTTATAATGCTTCTGAGGACATAGTTCCGTTAAGCGAATGTAAACCCAATTCGTTAATCGTTTTTGATGATTGTATTTTAGAAAATCAAGACGTTATTAAGGAATATTTCGTAATGTCCCGTCACAAAAAACATATCTTGTATCTATCTTTCCCAATGCTTTTCAAAGGTTGATAAACAAGTTATAAGAAATAACCTGAATATGTTGTGTATTTTTAAGCAAGATGATCACTATTCGAGAAAGATTTATAACAATTATGTGGGATCTGATATGAGTTTTAACCACTTTATTGAGTTATGTGATAAAATTTGGAAGGAAGACTACGGATTTTTAACTATTAATCTAACTTTGAAGCCTAAAAATGGTAAATATCTGAATAAATTTTCTAATATAAATGCTGCTCAGTGGTCTGACAAATCTACTTGATAAAATATTTGTTACAATTATTTTTACATTATCTTTACTTTTTATTTACATTATGAAAATAACAGAAAAACGGTAAATCTGTTCACGTTCCACGTTGTACGTTCCACGTTTTCACGTTTCGTGTTCACGTTCCACGTTTCGTGTTCACGTTCTCGTTCACGTTTTACGTTCCACGTTCACGTTTTACGTTCCACGTTCATGTTTCACGTTCATGTTTCACGTTCGTGTTTACGTTTCACGTTCCACGTTCCACGTTCTACGTTCACGTTCCACGTTCACGTTTTTACGTTCCACGTTCACGTTTTTACGTTCCACGTTCACGTTTTTACGTTCCACGTTCACGTTTTTACGTTCCACGTTCACGTTTTTACGTTCCACGTTCACGTTTTTACGTTCCACGTTACGTTTTCGTGTTCACGTTTCCACGTTCCACGTTTACGTTTCAAAATTTTTCTAATTAAATGGTGAACGTAACTTCTGAAGAAGCGAAAAAACTTGATCAAATCGAAAAGAAATTAATCAAAGAATTTAAAGAACAGATTCGAATTGATGAAAAAGAACAAGAATTTATTCAAAAAATTAATCAACCTGTAACTTCTGCAATAAAAAATGTTGAGGGCAAAATTGAAAACGTTTTAAGCGATAATCAAAATTTAATGAATTTGGTTCCAGTTGTACGACAATTTGCTGATATTTCGATTCCAGAATCTGAGTTTGAATTGCCAAAATTACCATCTTCAACACCATTTAGACCTCGAATCATTGAAGACTCTACCATAGTTGAACCAATAAGTCCTGGAACAACGGATATAATAATTGGTGAAATTGGTAAAAAATTTCTTCCTAGAGCGAAGGATGATAAATTTGGTTTGTATTGGGACAGAAAAAAGAAAAGTTTTATGATTGGAAATTTGCCCGTGAATTTTGAACAAAATGATATAATTATTAATGAAAAAATGTACGAAGGTACTCAAGGTTTATGGAGATTATTAACAGACAATGACGTTCCAAAAGATAATTTATATTCTGAAGAAGATTTGAAAAAGTATACAGAAATTTTATGGGAATCTGACTCAATTTACAAAAATAATGATCCATCTACTAAGAAGCCTAAGTCAAGTAGAGGTAAAAAATATATCAATTTGATTAAACCAATTTGGGAAAAACGAATCGAAGGATCAGGTGTAAGAAAATACAATGATAATAAGATTGAGTACAGATATATCGACGATTTGACAAAACTCGATGGAATTATTAATTATATTTATGCTCAAGAGAAGGCTGGAAATAACAATTTTTTTGAATGAAAAGAAAGCAATTAAAGATTTTATTTCGAACAAACTTGACGAAATGATTGAAAAACCTGATGGAATTAAATATTTAAAGCGAGTTTTGCCAGCAATAAGTTCATCTATGATTGAAGGTAGCGGACTTTTGAATGATTTTATCAACAATTTACCTTTTGAATTACACGTACCAACTTATCAGTATCTGGGGCCTGGCACAAAACTCGAAAAAAGACTAAAAAGAGGAGATCCTGGTATAAATAAATTAGACCAAGCTGCTATGGAACACGATATTTTTTATGCAAAACATAGAGACACAAATTCCAGACATATTGCGGATAAAACTTTGCAAGATAAGGCAATGGATCGATTTTTATCAAAAGATGCTAGTTTAGGTGAAAGATTTGTTGCACTTCCAACAGTTGGAGCAATGTTTTTGAAGAGAAAACTAGGAATGGGAATTGAAGAGAACTTGAAATTTTAACTATATAAATGGAGGTGAACGTAAATTTCAGTAAAAATCAGAAAGAAAAAATAAAATCCGCTTTTAAGAAAAAAAATACCCGTTAGTATTCAATTTAAAATAGATCAACTAAAAAATGGCGAAGATAAGATATTTTTAACAAATAGACAATACAATAAACTCGAAAAACATAAGAAAAACAATAAAGGAACCAGAATAGAATTTTCTTATAATCAGTTGAAAGAACTTAAAAATGGTGGACTTTTGAAAGATTTATTAGATTTTGGAGAAAATATTCCAGTTGTTAAAAATGTTGTTCCTTATGTTCGTAAAGCTGCTCCAATCGTTAAAAAAGATGTGATTCCTATTGTTCGAAACATTTTAAATTGGTTAGATAAAGAGTTGGAAGATGTTACAGGATCTGGATTAGATGAAAAAACTTTGAATTACGTGAAATCAAACATTAAAAAAAAATTTGAAATCAAACCATTAACATTCGGGGAATTGGAAGAAATCTGCAAAAATATTAAACATTTTAGAGGAATTTTCATGAGAGATACATTACCTGAAAAAGTTAAGAAATTCGAATGTGGAATTGTGAATTTAGACTCGATTATGGGAAGTGGAACGCATTGGATTTGTTATTATAAAAATGATAAGAATGCATGTTATTTTGATTCGTATGGAAGAATTGAGGACAAACCACCTATAGAATTGATTAAATATTTGAAAAAATCAAGCGTCTACTACAATGACTCTCAGATTCAAGACTATAAAGATCCCCCAATTTGTGGTCATTTATGTGTTTTTGTTTTGAATGAACTGAGTACTGGTAAAGATTTTAAAGAAGTTGTTAACAAATTATTGCTTAATAAATATGGATTCACAAAATATTTTTGACGTATTTGGAACACAAATTATTCAAAATGTAGATAATAGTTTGAATTTTGATAGTTTGAGAAATGAGTTTGATAACAAGTTAGAAAATGTATTACAAAACCTTCCAGATTCAGATATGTTTGCTGTCGAGATTGAAGATTTTAAAGCAGAATATGATAACAAATTTGCAAATTTCATGAGTTCAAATGAAGTTGCTGATAAAATAAAAACATTGGAAAAAGAAGTTGATGATGGTGTAAAAAAATTATTTACCAATTTAATGTCTCACATCGAAAAAGCTGATGAAATTACTGAAGCGATCAAAGTTGAAAAGAATTATGTTAGTTTGGCTAATAAGAAAAGAATTGTCGGTGTTCGACCTGGTATTGACAAACATGATGTTGTTGTTAAAGAACAAATTTTAAAACCTCTAAAAATTATCAGAAAACATCGATATTGTTGATTTACATGATCCGAATGTTAAAAATGCCTTAGATTTTAAAGGAAAAAGAATTAGCGGTGTTAGTAAAGGAATTAATCCATTTGATGTTGTTGTAATGATTCAATTAGAAGATCCTATTAAAAATGTTTAATGAACTAAAAACAAAATTACGAGAATCATAAACAGCATGTTAAAGATTTTACAACAGAAGTCTATGATAAGTTAGAAGCCAGAAATAGAAGATCAGTAGACGATGTTGGTGAAATTAATGAAAAACTTACTAATTTTAAAGAGTCTTTTGATAAGTTTAGTTTAGATGCTACGAAAACTTTTGAGAATATTGGTCATAAATTTGTTGAATACAATGATTCTTATGCTGTCAAATTTCAAAAATTAGAAAAAAAACTTAATAATATGGAGGAAGATCTTACTGAAATAGGTATTCGCGTAGGGTTTTATGCATGATAAAATTTCCTTATATAAATGGCGCTCATATATTGTGTGAGATGTAAGGCAAAAACTGCAACAAATGATATAAAATACTATGCAAATATCAATGGAGTTAAAAGAATTTCGGGAAAATGTGCTGAATGTAACTCAAAAAAGAGTCAATTTATAAAAACTTGATTTTGAAATTTTTTTCTTAATAAATAGAGATGGCGGGACATTACAGTGCTTTCGATCTTTTTATCATGCAACACGAAAGAGATTTGAAAAAAGAACATTGGGATGACATTTCTCAAAAATATGAATTATCCGAAGATATGATGAGATTATACGTAAACAAATTGAATTGGTATAACATTGCAAAATATCAAAATCTGTCCCCAGAGTTCATTCAAGAAAATATACATTATCAATTAAAAGATCATATGTCTGTTCTTTGCCTCTATCAACACTTGAGTATAAAGTTTTTGGATGAAAATAAAGATACAGTTGATTGGAACAATATTATAGATAGCGGTTACTATCCTGTGCAGATTTTATTGAAATATGTGACCGAGATCGCAAAATTTAAGGAAGAGAATCCTGAATATGACGAAGTAGATCATTAAAAAATGACTAAAATCTTTTCTTATCGACTTATACATGATGTTTAAAATTTCTAAATTTTCTCTTATTAAATGGTGGACTACAAAAAGTATTCAGGCGATATTGAAAGGGCGGAGTTTAAAAATTTCTATCCAATTAGTAAACAACATTTGAATGAACCGAATAAAAGAACTGAGTTTAATATTGATTTTGGAGATAACTTTTGCTCGTCTAACTTCCAGTTTTATATTTCTGGAACTTTAACAAAACAAGATGGTCAAGCATATCTTGGAACTGATAATGTTAGATTAATCGATAATTTTATACCGTTTTTATTTTCTAAGATTGAAGTAAGAAAACACAATAAATTGATAGAAGAAGTCGAAAACTGTGGTCAATTAAGCACTATTAAAGGAACCATTTGTTATTCCAAAAGTGATGTATTTTCAAACAGTTTTGAATCAACTTTTAAATTTGGACAATTTGAAGCGGTCGGTGATTTAGCACATTTCGGCTTAGGATTTTTTGAAAATGTTACTATTCCGATCTATAAAGGAGGATTTTATCTAAGTTTTATAAGAGCAGAAGACGATGATGTGATTCTGAAGACTGCAACTGGAAATGTTATGCCTGTTGATGGCAAAAATAACAATTACAGATTTTTTTATTAGAGTTCCAATGATTGATTATAAAATCACGAGTAAAATAAGGTTGATTGATGAAATTACAAAAAGTCAAAACATTATGTTTTAATTTTCTAGATTGGCAATGTATTGAACAAAAAGGTATTTCCGGAACAACTTATTCGTTCGATATCACAAATATTTATAGAAATATCTTCAATCCCAAGTTCGTTATCATTGGTTTTTCAAACAGATAGACAGAATAATCAAGAAAAAAATCCTTCAAAGTTTGATAGTTTGGATGTAAAAAATATCAGAGTAAAATTGAACGGTTCTTATTATCCAGATGAATTACAAAATTTAAACATTTCCGGTGGTCTTTTCAGAATCATGTATCAGATGTATCAAGATTTTAAGAAAGTTTACTACAAAAATATGGAAATGTATTACAACCCCAAAGAATTTATAGCAAATAGACCCATTTATGTCATTGATACAACAAAGAGTTTGACAAATATTTCTAGTTCAAAGAACGATATAATTATCAATATGGATTTTCAAAAAGCTGTTACAAACGCGATTTGTTATGTGGTTGTGGTTTCTGAGAAATTTTTAGCCTATGATGTGATTAAGAACGATATTAGAGAAATTCAGTAGTTAATGATGTTCATATTGTTCTCTTTCATTCCTTCTAAAACTTCAAAAATATACTCTTTCGCCGATGAAAAATCTCGATTTCTTCCGGAATAATCTTTATAATCATAAACAAAATATCCTAAATAGTTGTACAATAGAATGAAATTATTTCTTTTTATCTCGGTAGTTGAAATATAAACATAAACATTTGCGCTGAAAAATTTATATCTCGGCAGACTTAGTTCCATAGCTTCCATTTATTCTTTTTGTAAAATGGAAGAGTATAATGCCAACTGTTACAAGTGTTATAATAGAGGAGAAATTATTGATAAAAGATTAGTTTGTAGAGATTGTAATTTAATTTTGTACGAAAGACCTAAGCCTAAGAAATTTCGAAATAAATTAACATATTTGAATAATCTGCTTATGAAATTACAATACGGAGACAAGAAGCAAACAAAATTTGTTACAGAATTTAGAAAAAAGAACAAAAATTTTTACTTATCTCTTGGAACCATTGACAAAATTATTTTCCTTTTCAAAGAATACATTAGGTTTGTTGGTTTAAATACACACGTTTATTATGAAAAGATATTACCTGTATTTTTTCATTATCTGGATGTTGAATTTGTCTACGATTTTAAGCCAGAAATCCTCGATGATTTTATAGTACATTTGGAGAAATTAAACGAGGAACCTCTTGAAAAGAATGCGGTTTTACTCACATTCTCCCCGACTTCTCGAGTGATTGTTAGCAAATTTCATTATTTCCGTTTATAGATTTTTTATTAAGATTTCTGGATTTTTTCATTAAAATAGCTTAAGAAATTAGAAGCCTACAATGAACAGTAAAACAGCTATAGATTCGGTTATTTAACATTCGTGGTTTCCTGTTAGATTTCTTAGATTTGTTTATGGTTCAATGGACAGTATTTTACATTCGTGGTTTCCTGTTAGATTTCTTAGATTTGTTTATGGTTCAATGGACAGTATTTTACATTCGTGGTTTCCTGTTAGATTTCTTAGATTTGTTTATTGTTCAATGGACAGTATTTTACATTGATTTTCTGACTGTCCCAAAAGTGCGCCAGAATCGGCATATTCATATCTACTCTTATATATATATATATATATATATATATATATATATATATATATATATATATATATAAAACTGTAAACAATAATTCCCTTAGTCCCTATTTGAATTCTGTAGTAAAATTAATAGTAATAATTTAAACATTTTAAACCAGTTAATTGTTTAAGATTTAAACTTAAACACATACTATTTTTATTATAAAAAATTATTTTAGTTTCTCTACTGTCATCTTAACTTAAGAATTTTCAGATTAGATTTACTATTTCATGTATTAGAACCCACTGTACTATTTGTGTTTAATTCTACCAGGAGACTATTCAAACTTTTGTCTAGCTATTCAATGTATTTCAATTTAGAAAATGATACCACCTCAGCTAATCTGAAACTTTGCAAAATAACTATCAATATTTATGTGAGTCTGTACGATTTTGTAACTTATACAATATATGCCTTTTAAGTAAAATTTTAATAGTTAAGTTTGTTATTGAATAGATCAAATTTCCATGATTGACACAACAGATATCTTAAATTATTTTAATATATAGAATGATCAAAATATATTTTGGGCCAAAGTAAATATAAAATGCTGTTCTTAAGGGTATTTTGATTAAATATTTATTTTGATCATACTTGTGAAGTGGGGTGCACATTAGGTAAGTATATTTATTTTGGATTCTACCTCATAAATGTATGCTAATAACTTGGTTATGACGAAAGAACGTTTATAATTCTTAAATATTAGGTAAATATTCTGTTAATCGAATAGTATACTGTGCGGAAAATAATGCCCTGTTAATTTTTGACCAATTCTGTTATGAGATGAGCCCACCCCCCTGCAGGTGGGTTTTCTTTCTGGATGTTTCAAACGTGCCCAGTATGTCACTGAATATACCAGATATATAACCAGATATTGCTTCTCACATCTGTAAAACCCCCAATGATGTTAATATGTGATAAACCATTAACAATGAATTTTAAGACATTGAAGTAAGTAATAAAACTAAAAAAATATACCATAATGAGGTACATTTAGTTTACTGTGCAGGATGATTGTTGGAAAGGTTGGGTAATCTTATTGAGGTTATAAGAAGTCTAAACATGAGGAAGATATCAGACCTACTGTTTTTACTGTTAGAGGCTGAAACAGTTTCGTCTGAAGAGATATGTGATATTCACTATGCTTCTCAGAGTAATTTAGAAATGGGATCTCGGCAGAAAGCGGCTCTAGTCCTCCTTCCTTAGAAGTCCTTAATATCATGTCTTTCGGAAAGCCACGCATGAGATGTTATGCGTTTGATTGCATCTTTGCTAAATCTACGTAACCACTTTATGTCCAGTTTTAGAGTAATCCCTACAAAGTTCCCAGAAAAGCATTTTAACACTCTTCCTCACGGAGCTCTGCTTTAATTGTACTTACTATAAATTCTTGGTAAAAATTCGCCTACACAATGTTCAATCAAATTAAATGATATTAAAGAAACAATTTCAATAAAATTTTTTAAAGCACCGCGAAAATATCAGTTAGAAGCAGTAGCTTTATTCAGGAGAGCGAGACAGTGGGGAAATATTTAATGCACCTATATCAATAAGGTCTCTTGGTTGACTTACGGAAAGGCATGTTGATTAGAATAGGTAGGGAAAGTGAATTGGTGCTACCACAAGCCGAGGTACTAGATTACAGCCATGCGAAACCAGGCGTACATTTATCGAAATAATAACAGAATCCCGAATACTTACCTAGCTTAAGATTGTGGTTTATTATTATACTATAAGTTACCCTCATACAAAATATTTAAAACATATAAATATTGTAGCTGTTAAAAACTCATCATTACATCGGATATATTCATTTAAACTTAAATAACTGTAAAAATCTGTAATTATG
This sequence comes from Homalodisca vitripennis, assembly GCF_021130785.1. Classification (NCBI taxonomy): domain Eukaryota; kingdom Metazoa; phylum Arthropoda; class Insecta; order Hemiptera; family Cicadellidae; genus Homalodisca; species Homalodisca vitripennis. The sequence continues at coordinate 11,854 of NW_025776593.1, read as the reverse complement.
ATTATCTTATATAATAACAATGAATTTAAAACCACAGTTATAAATTTTGTATTTAATTACATTAACATTCAATATACAATTAAAGGCAATGTGGCGAATTATAAGCATACAATAGAATGATGCTTGTGATTATATCACATTATTAATCAAACGTGGCCAATATTATTTAGAAACTTGCTACGCATAATCATTTTACGAGAACTTTGTACAGCTTTCTACAAAATATAAGTATAAGGAACTATCAGGGAGGAGCAATAACAACAGGAAATTAAATTGCAATAAATATATAAAAGGTTTGTATTGGTTTGAGGTAAACCTAAAGTGGTTTTCTCAGGTCAGTGTTGCGATAAGTAGCAAAGCAATCTCTGTGTGATACGAAGGCCAACAGAATAAGAAAAACATAAGAGAGGTAAAACTCATCAGTGGACATCTATAGGTAGTTCATAATCCTATATGGCACTTTTGTGCTGTTCAAAACCCGGGGGGTTAGACGGACAAATGGGTTAAATTAATTATTAAAATATTATTACTTTTAGTATTTCGGAATTCATGTAATCAAATTTGAAGCTATTTAACCTATTTTAAAATTATTTAATCACTACACAAGCTATCTTTCTGCAAACTATTATACTGTTCGCTATAAACTTTCAGGTTTCAGAAAATTACGTAAAATCCTAAAATATCCCACCAGTGAACATAGTCTTTATAAATCTATCATCTGTGATTAACATCTGAATTCTTGTAAGTTATGCAATAAATGTCTTTGGGCTTTTTTAGAAAATCATCCGTACATCACAATTTTTTATGGTTCTAATTGTTTTAGTACTCTTAAAAATTAATCCTCAAAAATTTTGGTTAGTAAACAATTTGAGTTTGCAAGTTGTATGAGATCTCTTAGTATAATAACTATGCATGTTGATAAACATTTGGCAAACGCTTTTTTAGTAAAAATTAAAATATTATATTTTTGTATTGCAATTTACAATTCGTTATATTTTATTATGGTATGTAATGTTTTAAATTATGCGTTTTACTATGGTAGCCAAACTACTTACTTCACATACATTGCTTCGTCATATGAAAATCGTGTACTTTACAAACTTGAAAGAATGACATGACTATGCATTATTAAACAGTTTTCAGTAAGAGTGTTCAAGCGAGTCAAGACTATTAGAGTTGATTTAATGAGAAAAAGTCGAGACGTGTGTTGCGCTGAACTTATTATGCTGTCGACTAAAAGAATCTCTGCCTGTTTTCTGCATTTTACTGACTAACTTCTTTGCCTCTGCTTTTTGACTTTCTATTTTTTAAACGTAATGCATACTTTATCATCTGTGACACATAGCTGGGAACTTGGTTTCCTGTATGCGTGTATGTATATATATATATTTATATATACCTTTCTAAATAATATCTTAAAATATTTCCATTTTTGAAAACTGAACTCTCAAAATATTTTTGGAAAAGTTTTAAACAAGCCATACATAACGCCAGCAATATTTCTCCTAAATTGAGTATTCATACTTTAAAAAAAACTGTTTAGAAACCTTTTTTCGTATTTAATAACAGTATGTTGGTTTCACTTCCAGGCTCCCAAATATGAATGACTAGTTTAGTTGCAGAGCTTATTCGTAGGATAGTGGCAATCCTGTCAAGTGTATCCAGATTGACTAACCTAGTTTAATGATGGGCATAGTTAATTCGTAGGAATATGAATATGGTCATTATTTTCTTCTTTCCTCTTCCCTTCCTTTCCTGTTTTCCCTATAGCTAATACATATTTTCCTACTGAATTCGTTTTAAAAAAATATTAATTTGGGAATGAAGTGTGCAGATGCCATATTATTTATTTGAAATTATATCGTAAGGTTTGCTTAGTGCCGTTCTTTTTAATACACCAATGTTTTATGAATGCTGTATTCAGATCCATAACATCTTACAGAGCTTAGGTATTGTTTTCAATAAATAACGTACATAACTAGTGCACAACAATTTGTCAGTTTAATTTAAAGGGGTAAAAATAGTGTAATTAATATAGTGAAACGGTTTCTCATACTTTTGAGCCTTGCGATCTTATGATATAGGTCTAAGTATTACAACAATATAACGTTTCATGTAACCAATACTACATCTAACAAAAAAATCATAAATATATTATTTTATTTTTTATTATTTTTGTTTTATTAGTTTTACTAGTCTTTCCTATTATTTGTAACAAATTTTATATTAGTATTAGACTTAATTTCCAAAGGAAAAGAGGTCACTTAGCTCAAGGCCGTTTTCCGGTGTAAAAAACATGACCCGACCTCAAGATACACGTCTGACCATTACCGTCCTTTATCTTGCACGACCAGCTCCATTACTTCAAAGTAACTCAATAAAAGTTCCATCTCAGAGTTTTTGGCTACATATAATTTATGGTATTCAAATTAAAATATATTAGTTGTATATAAGTTTTTATTAATAAAAATATGTAAATAATTATATACGTATACACATTATTATAAATACATGCAAATATTGCTTGCAGTCGGTTATATTATATATTGTGTTATAAAAACACTGTTTATCAAAGTACTATAGAATTCAACCAAAGGTTGAGCTTTAGCAAAGCCTATCACTCAAAAGGCTGCAGAAATGTAATTTCTGTCTGTCTTTATAGCTGTCTGCACGATATCTCTGAAACGAAATGCCCGACAGATTTGAAATTTTGCAGAAGTTTTGATTTTTATATGAAAAACACTGAGTTATATTTTGGTGCATGTCTTACTTCGGAATTTGGCTGAACGTAATTCTGGTGTAACTTTTTTTCTATAGTTGTCCGTCTGTTTATCTGTTCCAGAATATCTTGAGAATTAAAAAAAAGTATTAGATTAGAAATTTTTGATCCAACCTCGAATCCTGTTAAGGTACCTGCATTGTTTAGTGTAACGTATAAATGTTTACTTTGTTCAAAAGTAATTTAATAATACATTATCTTCTGTAAAGTATCAATTTAAGTAAACGTAGTTAAATCTTAAACTCTTGCTTATGCAAATCAAAATTGTATGCAATGTCATACCTCCGTTATAACAGTCCCTGTTTCCTGTTTCACAATAGGTTTCCTGAACATTTAACAGATTGGGGAATTATGTGATATGATCGCTTTGACACCTATACCATATATCACAATAGACAATAAATCATAAATTCATTAGATTTAAATCAACTAGACTCCATAAACGTATTAAGTAGTTGTTGCTTAAACAAATAGGAATGATTAATATTCAATAAATTAAATATTTATTGAATATTATTTATATTCAATACAGTAGTAATTATCGACAGCCAAACATATCAAGAAAAGATTGAAACATTCATTGACAGCAACAATCTTAAAAAATTAAAAAAGGACCCAACCCAAGAATACACAAAACTTATAAATTCCACAATAACTAAATGCAAAAGTTTAACAAAAGCAGAGCAATACCAACTCAAAATGACAAGTCCAAAAGCTCCTACACTAAAAGGTCAACCATAAACCGGATATTAGACCAGTAGTAAACTTTCGTAACGCTCCTACTTACAAGGTATGTAAATTTTTAAATAATTTGAAGACAATTACAGTATATTAAATTCAAGTAATCTGGCAAATCAAATTAAAGACATTCAAATTCCATTAAACTCGTTCTTCATTTCCTTTGATGTTAACAACATGTACTCGAACATTCCAAAACAAGAAACAATGCAAATTCTAAAAGATAATCTAATAAAATACAGTCAACTTGAAATGAATGAAATTGAAGATATTTTATCATTGACAAAATCTACTTTTAATCAAAATTATTTTCAATACAAAAAGGACTTTTACAAACAAGAAGATGGGTTGGCAATGGGATCTCCTCTTTCAGGCCTTCTTGCAAATATATATATGCAACATTTAGAAAACAACAAAATAATGAGTGTTACTAATCCATTTAAAGATAAAATAATTTACTGGTTTAGATATGTTGATGATATCTTATGTCTTTTCAAAGGAGATGAGAAACAAGCAGACCAGTTTTTAACATTCCTCAATTCTATATCCCCAACAATTAAGTTTTCAAAAGAAATCCAAAAAGTCAAAATTAACTTTCTTGATATAAGCATTTCTAATCTTAATGGAAATCACTCATTTGAAATTTATAGAAAAACAACCCAAACAGATCTTCTAATACCATCAACCTCTAACCATCCATGGAAACACAAATTAGCAGCATTTCACTCAATGATAAACAGAATGTTAAATATACCAATGAGTGATGAAAATAAAACTAAGGAAATGAAAATCATAATATATCTAGCTGTCAAAAATGGATATCAACCCCATATTGTAGACAAAATGATTCAGAAAAAAAACAAGAAAAATCAATAAAACCAATACAATACGGCCTAATCCTAATAATAATGAAATTCAGAAATATATATGTGTACCTTTCAATACTAAAATAAACAAAGCTGTTCGAAAAAACCTTTCAAAATTCAAAATTTTCCATCAGTTACCAAACAAGAAATAATACGTTTAAACTAATTGAAAACAAAATAAGCCAAAAAGATGACAAACAAGATTTATACAAACAATGTGGAGTATACAAAATTAACTGTAGTGACTGTGAAAGCTATTATATTGGACAAACTGGCAGAAATTTTAATAAAAGGTTTAAAGAACATATACAAGCTTTGAAAACAAACAACATGTCTACAATAAAATCAAATTTCGCTGAACATTTATTAGAAACTGGACATAACTACAAAAATATTGAAAAGAACATGGAAATTTCGGATATCGAAAGGAAAGGAGAAAAATTAAACACTAAAGAAGAATTACATATTTATCTAAATTATAAAAAAGATCCTCACAACATATTAAATAGCAATTTAAAAAATAAAACAAATCCTATCTTTGAAAAAATATCAAACACAGAATCTTAATCAAAATTACAACTGTGTCATATAAGTTTAACATCTGTTTAAATAGTCGACAGGTGTATATTTATTTGTTTTGTTTATTATTTAATTAGAGGTTAATGTTCACACTGAAGATGGTTTATACCGAAACAAATGTCTGAAATAAAAGAATTTAAAAGGGTTTTAGTTTACTATTTATTATTCTATCAATAAATTAAATAATTCTAAATCCACCTGTAAACAAATACGTAAGTACCTCTATAAATTAAATCTAATCAATGGTGTTGCTGCTATAGATATAATATATTATGTGCTAATAGTTTTTACAACGCTAATAAAGGAATTAGCAGATTTTAAACTTCGAAAAAAAATGTATAAATGCTGGTTATTAAAGAACATCTTGTTTACTCAGTTTTCTAACATTTTTAAAAGTGTTATATCATTGGAGAATTTAGACATTACGAAGTTACATTGATGATTAATAACCATTATAAACTAAATTCGAGTTAAAAAATTAGTCTTTTACAACGAACAAATGTTATTCCCTCCAGTTGTTTATATATACATATAGTAACAAGTTCATATTTGCCCTGATCATAAAATCCTTCAATTTCTGCGTGAAGTTCCTAAAATTTAAATAAGTATTCCAACACAATTTGTTATAACCATATATTCCTTACTGATGGCTATATATTCCATAGGCTATAATTTATGGCTATGGAATTTATGTGTATTTAGCATCATAAGCTTATTACCTACAATCAAAGATACTCAAACTGATATCTCTAATCGTTTACTGGTTGCAGTTACGCATTTTTTATCCATCGGTAAGTAAAAATATTGGTGCGTAATGTCTGTAATTTTATTGTTGATAATTATTATCATGCATGCTTATGTATGGATCTAAAAATAAATAGTATCAAATGTAAATTATTTTAAAACCATCATCACGCACAACTTTAGTGATTGAGGGTTTGATACCTTCCTGCACTACATATATTTGAATTAATAAAATAAATGTACAAAATGAGAGACAAAACAGTACGGAATGTTTAATTAGTAACTAGCTTTTAGTATTGAAACACCGTAAAGCACGTTTGCTCGTTACTCTCCAGAGGCTGGGAATGTTTTGTTTAGAGTCTAATACAAACTGGCCCAATGTACATTTTCAAATTTTTTAAAATTAGTGTAGTTTTAAGCATTTTAGATAATAATAAAACCACTTTTGTATTGTAAGTTTATTTATTTTAGTTTTGGATCTAAACCAATTTGGTGACCACATAAAATTTGACAAGGTTACACTTTTGTAAGTGAAAGAAGTATCCAATTGAGAGAAAATCATAACAAAAACTCAATCAATAAAACACTATTTATAAATCATAAACTACAATCAGAGGTTTCAAATTGACAGCTCACTCCGAGTATAACTGTGGTATAATTTATATACATTTTTTCGTTATTTATGAGAAATCCGTTGAAAAAAACTGACCAGGATATTTAAGATTGTGTTTTTGTGCACATGAAAGTGCGATAAAACATGAAAGTTAAGCTTTGAGTAGTAATTTACGATTAGATTATGTTCTTCACTACACTATCCACCATTTCCGTAAGGTTTCTATCATTTACCCGTCGGAGATATATGTATATTATTTATTACCAAGGGATTTTATTCATTAAACAGGCCCATCTTGCTGACTAATGGTAATATTCACTCATTGCAAATGAACAAATTTAATCAATATATGATTGAGCATATTTTCCAAGGAGTCATTGTAGAAATTTTAATCTGTTGGATATAATTTTTAGGAATAAGTATATTTTTTTATTGGACTGTAGGGAAACATTTTTATATTCAATTTAGTGTATTGTTAATGTAACTAATGGTATTTAGATATTTTTGTACATTTAATCTAAAGTAAAGTTAAGATGTCTTATTTGAACAGACAAAATTAGGGCTAAGAAGCTCTCTCTATCTCTCTAACACAACCTGGGGACAAATGGCTTAAAGAAGACTTCCGAACCACCAAGGACAAGATCGCTCAGCGGTCACCTATCCAAGCAGCAGTCACCACCCTCGACGTTGCTTGATCTGGTTATCTTACGATAGCCGTTGTACATGCTACACTACGCCATTGGTAATCACGTACTTATTCTCTTTTAGTATGTAAATAAAATATGAGATTGTAATTATTTACATCTAGTCTTTATAAAGTATTTTAAACACATGATATTTAGTAGAGTTAAAGAAAAGAAAACATCTTGTAGTTTTGTTGGATCGTAATTATATAATGAAACATAAGCTGTGGTTATTAACAATATTTACTTAATTATTCTCTTGTTAAGTACCTTATTTCACTATGTCTTTTAATAATAGTATTTACATTCAAAAACTCAGTTTCAAGAAAACGATTTTCCAACGTCATACCAAAAAATTGTATGTCCAACATAAACTGCATTACATAAACCATGGAAGGTAGAAGTCCCAATTAAACTTCCCTTTCCGAATGTTTTTCAATTTGAAGATAGGGAGGTCCCTTTAGGCAACGGCTTTTCTTAAGGACACACACATGGGTTAGTATCTAAATTTTTCAATCAAACCATCTAAGATTTTTCAAGATTCTAATTAGGAAATCTTGAATATTTTAAGAACTAAACAAACTTCAGTAACACACCATGAAATTAGGGTCTGGGGCCAAAACAAAGGGAGTTAGGTGACTGCGTTTAACCTACTCTCTCACAATCATCTTCCTCTTTCATCGTTTCAAATGACTCGAACGCGTCACCAACAGGAGATGACTATATATACGTTCTTGGTAGTGTCCCAATTTCGCCTCTTCTGGTGTCATGTGTGTGTGTGTGTGTGTGTGTGTGTGTGTGTGTGTGTGTGTGTGTGTGTGTGTGTGTGTGTGAGCTCTTGATTTGTGTCCAACGACAACGGCTAAGTGTTTCCTGACTGAACTGCAGGCAGTTTTAAGCTATGATTAATTTTTTGTGACCGCACGATATAGATTTTAAGTGCAATTATTTATTGTCTATAAACTTGACAAAGAGGGTAAATTTCTGTCTTCTAAATCTAATTCTATGCGTAACGTATATCATCAAAATATTTCAGGAATTGTAATATCCGTTGATAAGTTGTTCTTAAGCCATCACCTATTCATATGTAAGTTTTGATTTCCATTAATCCTAGATTCCTCATTCACCATTAAATATTTAACATGTTAATACACAAAGATTTGCTAGTCGTTTTTCAAAACCAAGATGCTGCGGTGTTTCCAAACGAAATCTATTAAATTGCAGAGAAAGTGTCAAAATTATAAAAGGGTATTTATTGATAACCATTGAAAACCCAAAAACTGGAGAAACTAACAAAAGATGTACAACAAAATGTATGCATCTAACATGGTTCAGTAAAAACTTATTGATTTCTGCATTCAGTGTCTTGTAATGTTCTATCGGCAGTAGTTATATGATAATTTTAAACATTTAAATTATATAATATATAACGTAACCATTACGCTCTTCTACTGCAAGTATCACTAAATTTTTACAGTTTTGTGACCAAAAAGTAACAATTCAGCCTTGGATTTAACTTATAAGGTATAAAGTATTACTCATTTCATCGTAAGTGAAAAGCTTCGATATTTTTTCAATAATATTTCCCGATAAACAAATAGTAATTAAAAAATTATGATTAGTTATTTGAGTATTAAACACATATTTTACTCTAAATTTTGTAGATATTTTTCTACCTGTAACAAAGTTTATTCATTCTAAACCGTTAATAGGATTGGATTATAAAAGATAAGACTGCCAATAGGGAAAGTAGGGAATATTCATGGAACGTTTTGCAGTTCAACAGATAGAGAAGCCCCGAGGGAACTATTGTCTCACCATCTCCTTCTGGGTGACAAAAATCACCCTAGGGACAGTACTGCCTGCTCTGATTCACCCGTCTTGAGTTTAAATGAGTTGGAAAGTTTATCTCAGTTTTTGGTAAATGTTTTTATGTAATTTTTATATTTTGGATGACATAAGGAAGGAGGAAACATTATGATTACATCATTGTTCAGTTCTTCAATCAAATTTACTGCTCACTATGGCAATAAACTTTCCTCATTCATCCCGTAAAACCCCATCATAGTAAATTTTTAATTATTCCTCTATAGAACACAGTGTTCATTCTTGGATTAAACTATATCAACATAAATATTTGACATGATCCAATTAAAAGAACACTTTGATCAATAACAATGTGTAACTGTTACTGAATGTTATAGTACAATTATTATAATTGAAGATGAACATTTTTAATTACTCCTCTTTCTGTTTGGTAAAGTCTTAAGCAATTCTCCATGGTAGTTAGTAATAAGTTTTTATCAGTATTCCTTATCACATACGATATGCAATTTTGTTTTAATCTGTCTCCTAATTTTTTAGATTATACATCGTATATAAGTAAGCGAAAATTTAAGTGGTCCATTATCACCACTACTGAATTCTGGAAGTCCAGTCGTAACTCTCATAGTTTGAAAAATCTCGAATCCGATATTGAGTATTTTATTAGGCAATCTCGTGTTTCATTATTCAGTTATTGTACATGACCTTATGTTCCGTATAAGAATCTATTTAAACTGTAGAGGAATGTGAGTCCACGCAATTTGCTCTGCTGATATACAAGGATGAACAGACATAATGTTCTGCTTATTTTGAACCTCATGCAGAATAATCGCTTTGTGGTGTATACAATTCAGCTACCATCTTTGGTTCTATCTCTTGGTTTCCTTCATCATCCACCAATGTTTGTCTCTCCCACTTCCCGTTTCAAATACTGCGATGCAGGTTTTTCAGAATTTTTCGTTAGCATTTTTGAATATTTCTTTTATAAAAAAAATAAGGAATGACTTAAATCACTTATACTAAGTAGTTTTCTGCAATCACTCTCATTTTTGTATTTCTTTATACGAAATGTGATCAACAAGTTCTAGAGGACTGAATTTTTATACATTTATTCATACAACATACAGGTTATTCCTGCACACTTTTCCTGCCTGTGTTTCCACTGATCAAAGGCCCCAGAAAACTCTTCCTTTGTAAAGGTGTTTAGCAGCTCCGTCGTTTTTTCTTAAATTTCGTCAACTGTTTAAAATCTTCGTCCTTTCAGGGGTCTCTTGAGCTTCTGGAAGAGAAAAAAGTCTGCTGGAGCCAGGTCAGGTGAGTAGGGGGGCTGAGGAATGACAGTTATTGCGTTTTTTTACACAAAAGTCACGGATAATTAATGCAGAGTGAACAGGAGCATTGTCATGGTCACTTTGCCACAGCTCAGGTCTCTTTCTTCTCACAGCACTACGCAATTTTCTGAGGGTTTCAAGATAAACAAAACGATTAATTGTTTGACCTTGCGGAAGGAATTCATAGTAGACGACACCTTTACAGTCAAAGAAAACCGTAGGCATGACCTTCACTTTTGATTTGACTTGACGTGCTTTTTTGAGCCGGGTGCTCAGTTTGGACTATTTTTTTTTGTCTATTACCTTTCCCACCTCGGCCACTTTTGTCAGTCGGTGGGGGAGTCACTCCGTCAAGTATTGATTATTTTCTGCCTGGATGGACTGATTAGTCGAGGTCAGGTGGTTGACCTTGACTGATTACTGACCAGCTGTTTTACCGGCAGCGGCTTCTGTTCGGAGCGGTCGGGACGTTCGGCTGAGGCGACGTGAATCCCGTGCTGTCTGCTGGTCGTCCTGATGCCCATGGCTGGCTAACTCTACTACTTTCGGCAGGTCATTCTCTTTTTTCACTCTCTTTACTTAATTAGTTGGCGGTTTTTCTCTCCCACCCAGACACATATTTTCGTAGTTTAGATAATAGTAGTTTATATATTATTTTGTAACTTGTGTTCCTTGTGTACGTGTTCGTGTCGCAAAGTGTTCTATCCTGTCTTTCGTACGTTCTAAATTGTTAATTTTTTAACTATGCCAGTTAAGTTTTTTTTTTATTTTTGCGCCGTGCTCTCTAATTGATCCGTTCGGCGAACGGAATTTATTTATTTAGTAGTCACCTTGTTTTTATTTAGTGTAAGCGAGACGGTACAGACTTTGCAAATTTTGTTACCTCGTGTTTTGTGTCACGTGCAAAATTGGGTGGCAACATTCATGAATTTCCATTTTAATTGTTTAATTAATTAATTGCCTTATAGTAGCGTGAACGGATTATAATTTAATTATTGTTATTTGGGAAATAATGTACTGTTTATTATTTGTAAAATTACATAATTATTATTAGGCCTACCTTACAATTAATATTATAGAATGATTAAAATACAGTGGATTATTGTTACAAGTAAATGTTACCAAGCTGAATAGTTTAGTATGGCTGTTCTAGCCAATAAGTAAATGTTTAAATATTTGAAAATTTGTTTTGTACGTAACATTTAATATTGTCACCAAGTAGTGTATCTTATAATACTTGGTGTCTTGAGTTATTTTTTTAGGAAATAGTCTTTTGATACTTAAAGGTACTTTTAGTTACAGATGGTTATTTTTAGTTGTTAAATTTAAATATTTTATATATACTTTATGGCAAACATAATTAAGTTTTTATTATTTCTCAGGTTGCAATAAAATTGTTCTGAATATTTACTGGTTATGTTGGGATTCAATAGGGTCCCCGTGAGTGCCATCAGCGGGACTGGTGCGGCGAGCCTGCCCGAACAACATTGAAACAAATATTGAATGCCCGCGCCCTGCCAGCGCTACTGTACCGGCATCCAACCGGAGCGTCTGTATTCATCTTGAACAAGGTTGGGATCCAAAATGTGTTTTTCCTTCTTCTTATACCACTTGAGAGGATTGGGTTGTATGGAGCGCTGCCAGATGTTAGATCTGGAGGAGGGTCAGTATATTAGCCAGTATTTATTTAGTTTAGT
>NW_025776592.1:0-47296 GCF_021130785.1 Homalodisca vitripennis | reverse complement strand
TTTCGCTTCTTTTTTTGCTGTATTAAGGGGAGTTGAACGGTCAATAAGGCCCAATGTTAAAATAAGGTAAATTTATGTACCTTTTTTCTCAGAACTTTATAACAGTTAGGAAGTTGAAATTTTTACACAAGGTGTAGGATATAATATTGTATTTTATACCTCTAAAATCTTTGTAAAATAATTGATACAACTAAAGAAAAAAAAAATTATATTTGTGTTATTTTTTATTTTTATATTTTAAGATAAAATATTTTTCTAAATATTTTATTTATTGATGAAATTTGATAAAACTAGAGCTAACATACTTCTAAAAGGCTACTTTATAACCAGTAAAGTTTCATGTGTGTAGCATTTATAGTTTCTGAGAAAAAGGTACATATATATTTAAAAACCGGTAATTTTCAAAAACAGCGGAAAACAAAAAATCTAAATAATTATAAGTTTATATTACCTTTTAGAAGCCTCCAGGACAGTAGCTACCATCCATTTCCTCCTTCCTCACCTAATAACTGTCTCCTTTTCTTTATTCTTGCTTCCTTAGTCATTGACTCTGCTTTCAGATCTGCCTTCCTCATCCTGACTTCATCGAGGCTCTTCAATGTGCTTACGGTGTATTTGCCACAGTCTTTTTATTCCTAACTCCTTTAAAACCTTGATCCTTCCAATGTTACCTTCATTGAATGTTAGAACAGCATCATGAACTCCTAATACAAGAGTCTCTCCTTCCAACAAACACATTTTTTGGGATTCGGTTCCACACTACATTGTTGAAAGATTCGTTCACGTTCTGGGTTTTAACCGTGAAGACATTTTTTAGTAGATCGAATCTTGACAAATCTCTGTATGTAGGTTTTATTGCTGTCAATACAGCTTGAGGTAGAGAATGTTTGTGATTGTAGTAATTTCTTCTTCATTTACTTCTGCTAAACCTGTATTTGCAACCAGGTGTTAGGAGGCGGAGGGCAAAGTTGATGCGAAATTTGTAATGTAGTCTTATATTTTAAAAATCATAGAAGCTCAACGGAAAGCCATTTTTATGTAGGGATTGCAGTAAATTGTTCAGAAAGAATCAAATAATGAAATAATAAAAAATAAAAGCGAAAAAACATTTTTTTTTACCGATTTTTTGCGTTCAACTCCCCTTAAACTACTTTTAAGATCACGTCTTTTATCAACATTAAAAATACAGAAAACGTTATAAATTTTTATTACAATGATTATAAATACGTATATTCCGAGCAGACAAACTTGAATAAAACATAATTTTAAGGATTTTTTGTCCGTATAACTAACACGGTAATATATGTTGTATGGTATAAAATATCTAAGGAGAGTGTTTGGTATGTCATTTACGCTGTCGTTCAATCGCATAAAACATCCTCCGTATGTTTTAATAAATATGATATGACATTATTCAAGTAGTATAAAATACAGATGAATTTTAAATTTCCTTACAAGATTATAGCTATTAAAAATTAAAAATCTTATTACAAGTAAAAAGCACTAATGTAATTTATTTACATGCTTAACTCACAATATTGAACAGTTTTTTACTTTACATAATCTTGTGTATAAAGAGAGAATATGGCTAAATTAGCTCAATTGTTTTCCTGCAAAATCTCCTGTATGTGTCAAAGATTTTTAAGATGTAAATTTATTGAAACGGATTAAATTATAATTTCCTTATAATGAAGTTTATATTATATTTTTAGTTTACAACCGTTAGAAAAAATATGTCTTAACAGATTTGCATGTCTGAAAAATCCGATGAAAGGGTCATATTTTAAAAAGATCGAGAACTTTCTTATCTATGAGATTGTAAGTCAATGGAGGACACAGCATCAACTACTAAAGGCTCCCAATGTGAAAATTTTTATTGGATAATGGTTACTATTATAAATATAAATTTTTATGAATTTCTTATATACTAGGACTTTCGATAGGTTACGATTTTCTTAGGTCTTAAACTGTCCCAGTTCACGCCTCTCATATTTTAGGAGCTTTTTAATTTTGGGAGTTTCTTAACAATGACAATACCTATAATAGAAGCTGAGTTTTTCTTAAGTCAGATGATTACAGAGGCTGGGATATTCTATAGATCAAATTGAATATTCGAAAGTTATGTTGATGCCATAGACTGGAGAGGTAGAGGTTAGTAATTCAATGAACTATAATTATTTTACAGGCTTCAAACTGTATATTTAAAAACTTATTTTTGACGCTGGTATTGCTTAATTTAATATTTCATCTTGAAATTTTGCTTAAAATCTTCAATTAAGGAACTTTGTATTATCTGCCATTTATTACGTGAGTTACCAGCATTGTAAACATTTAACTGCCATTGTTGAGATTCTTTTATTACCTGACCGCCAAATTAAGTGAATATATATATAAATCATTACACAATAATTACTTTTTACTATATAACAGAAAGTTAATATCCGTATAACTATCAGAAAAGTTTATTTACGCTTATAATATTTCATTCTTATACAGGGTGATTCAAAAACTAAACGGCAATCTCTCGGGAGCTTATTCTATAGCTAAAAAGAAGTAAAAAAGTTCACATAACCATATGCCCGGAAACGCTTTGTTAGCGAGTTATGCCTAGCGAAAGATTTCGCCCGGATTTCAGAACCCTTGGTGAAGTCAGGCCGTATAAAAATGGTAAAGGTAGTTACAAAGATACAAATACGATTGTTTTTTATGTTTTTATATCTGAAAAATTTATTAAAATTTTGTCCCAGAGCTGTAAATGCAATACTTTCAGAGATATCTTACGTAAAACACAAGAATTGGTGCAAAGAAATAACACATTTTTGTGTTTAACGTAAGATTACTTCCATAAATGTTAATTAAAGGTCACTTTTTTCTTAAACAGATTTGTAGAACATTTAATTCTGAAAAGATTCATGTGAATTACTTAGGAAAAAAATTAATAATAGGTATTGAAATTTAGCTTTATTTAAAAATAAAACAGACGCACAAAAATGCATATTCTTATCTGCATAAAATATTAACTAATGTTTAGGTTGTGAGTAACAGCTGATCATTTATTCTAGACTGAAAATTAACATAAAATGTATTTACCTTTATAAAACTGTAATAATCACCTATAATAGTTGTTCAAAGTGTCCTCCGTTGTTAGCAATGCACGTTTTTCGCACGACGAATCCACTCTTTTCTAGCGCGTTTCATAACGTTTGGAGCATTCTTGATAGTTTCTGCCGCCTCTGTAATGCGATTACGTAACTCCTCTATGGTGTTAATCCGTTTTGAATAAACAATTGACTTCATCCAACCCCATAAGAAAAAGTCTGCTGGCGTGAGGTCAGGAGAACGTGGTGGCCATTTTACTGGTCCATTTCGACCAATCCATTGTCTACCGTATGTATCATTTAAATAGTTTTTTCACATCATTAGAAAAATGTGGAGGTGCTCCGTCGTGCATAAACTATGCATTTGTTCTGTTTTGAACAGGAATATCTTCCAAGAGGGTAGGCAGGTTTGTTCTTAAAAAATTTAAGTACGCTACTCCATTAAGTCGATTAGGGAGGAAAAATGGACCAATCAAATTATCACCCCAGAACACCAAGCCATACATTGACTGAAAAATGTATGTTGAAAATGCCTCGTCGCAGTTTCATGTGGGTTTTCGTACGCCCAAGTATGGGTATTACGAAAATTTACAATTCCATTTCTAGTAAAACAGGATTCATCAGTAACGAGAATACGCCGAAGAAAATACTGATGTCGTAAACAATTTCTTCTTAACCAGCGGCAGAACATCTTCCGTTTATTAAGATCTTGCGGTAATAAGTCTTGAACACGTGTTTATATGGAATGGGTACAACTGTGCTTCATGAAGTGTCCGCCATACGCTTGACTGGCAAATATTTAACTGACGTGATAATCGTCTGGTGCTTGTGGTTGGTGATAATTCTACAGCATTTATTATTGCTTGTTCATTATTATAGTTCCTTGCGCTACGTTGACGACCAGTATCTATTCGCTTCGGTTTAAAGCTACCAGTTTCTCTAAGTCGTCTCTCCACAGCTTCAAATGTTTTGCGATCAGGTGTTCTTCGATGTGGAAAAGTATCACGATATTCCTGAACTGCAGCTAAACCATTCTTGTTAACTTTGCCGTAAATCAGTATCATGTCCGTATACTCTTCAAACGAATACATACCATTTACATTATCTGCCATTATTTACTAAGATAATTACATACACTTTTATAAAAATATTTTAAAAATAAATATTTAATAAAATATTTTAAAAAATAAATATTTAATAAAATATTTTATACACTTGTATAAAATATTTCCAAATAATCACAGGATCTCACAAAATACAATCTTCTCACGCCACAATACAAAAACCTCCATAAAGGTTATTCAAATATTACTTCATGAACTTAATTGTTGATCAGCTGATATTGCCAACCTTTGCAAAAAAAATATGACGATAAAAAGTGTTGAATAAATGATCAGCTGTTACTCACAACCTAAACATTAGTTAATATTTTATGCAGATAAGAATATGCATTTTTGTGCGTCTGTTTTATTTTTAAATAAAGCTAAATTTCAATACCTATTATTAATTTTTTTCCTAAGTAATTCACATGAATCTTTTCAGAATTAAATGTTCTACAAATCGGTTTTAAGAAAAAAATGACCTTTATTTAACATTTATGGAAGTAATCTTACGTTAAACACAAAAATGTGTTATTTCTTTGCACCAATTCTTGTGTTTTTACGTAGGATATCCCTGAAAGTATTGCATTTACAGCTCTGGGACGAATTTTAATAAATTTGCCAGATATAAAAACATAAAAAACAATCGTATTTGTATCTTTGTAACTACCTTTACCATTTTTATATGGCCTGACTTCACCAAGGGTTCTGAAATCCGGGCGAAATCTTTCGCTAGGGCGTAACTCGCTAACGAAGCGTTTCCGGGCATATGGTTATATGAACTTTTTTACTTGTTTTTAGCTATAGAATAAGCTCTCGAGAGATTGCCGTTTAGTTTTGAATCACCCTGTATAATCCAAATTCACATATGTGATCAATTAAGTAGGACTAAAGCAGATCATAAAGGATTAAGCATTAAAAACATAAAAATTAGAATATTTATGTTGAAATATACATTTCCAGATGTGGTTAAATGTTTACATACAGATTACTAAGTTATAGATAGTTTAGAGAACATACAAAATATATACTGTACGTAGCAGGAGTTATTTTTAATTCTTCATAGTACATGAATCAAGGGAAAATTCAGAGAAACTAAACACCAGTTTCTTGGAAAAGTAAGATCTGTGGTTTATAACTTATTGTTAAGCTGTCTAAATAAACACACTTAAGGCTGTTCTAAGTTTCAGATAGTTCTTTATAATATCCCTTTAGTATGAGACATAACTTGTAACAGACATATTCGATATATTTATTAGATTTTTTATATGAAGCAATGGTAAATAGTTCCGACACGTTTTAGTAGCCTTCACCTTAAAAGTAACATGTGCTAAATGTAATTAGTTTACGCCATTAGGGAATTTGAAAACTACAAATTCAAGTAAATACACTTCTTTAACTGAACCGTTATAATTCCTAAACTAGAAATATATTGATGAATTTTTAAAAAAAATGTAAAATTCAGCAGTGGATTGTATGTTTTAGTGGTAACTACAACTTTAAATAAACTCTTTATTTAAATTAAAATACTAAAAAAGAAGTTTTTTATGAACGATTATACATCAGACTGGGTTAAGTTTATTTTTGCTAGCTACAACAGCGTGCGCGAATCAGCACTCCAATTTGGGACCTGGAGTTACAGAAGCTGAGACAGAATTACTCATCTACGGTACAAGTTTCTACTAGGCAAATTCTTTTATTTATTTCTGCAGCACGTGCCCAATAGATATGCAAATGCATCTTTTTCATTAATATGCTATAGTTATTATTGCTATATGGTATTAATATTGCTATATAATGCAAAGTTCGTATCATGAAATAATAATTATAATGCAGTTAAAACGAAAAGTTTAAGTATATGAAAATAGAAATGGCGTCCTGTACAGAATTACTGGATTGACTAATTTTTGTTTCGTGTACAAAGAGAAATACAAAACAATATGTGTTAAAATAATGTTTTTTTGTTAAAATGTTCACAGTTATATGAATTATTACATGTAAACACTTAAACATAACCTACTCAGGTGTTTTTATTATTAATATACACTACCATGCAGTTAATATACACTACTTAGAACTCACTGTTAATATTTACCACACTACAGATAGCTGTGAGCCTCAGGTAAAAAATGGGTTTCTTAAACAATTAAAAGTTATTATCAACTGTGTACACCAGTCCAAAATTCATAACGCAATTCAAAATTTTGGTATGAAACCGTTAAGCCGATAATACATATACGTTCTGTGTACAGAAAGATTTTAAACATCCAAAAGGCACGCGAGGTGTTTTGGCCAGCATGAAGTTCACCTACAAAGTTCGAGACAGAAAACTGTATTAGCTGCAAGAATTAAAAGATTAGTTACAAGAACGTTAGATAAAACTTATTCTAACCAGTAACGAGTAATAGACTTGCGAAAATATGTATTATTAAAAATGAAAATAATAACGAGGCAGTTTTATGACGCTCAGACTTATTACGAGATTTGACATGTACCATCATATATAACTCATTCTTCTCTATGGTGGAAATTTCTTTTAAAATTTTATACCAGTTTTCTGGTAAGCAAGCGATAGGAAAGAGTGCGATAAAGTTAAATATTGTCACAAACGTTTAAAATTGGCTTCAAATATATTTTATTTTATTTTTAATCTGCAAATAAAAATGTTACTTGTAAAACCTTACATAATAAAACTGAGTTTGTTAATTTTTTTCAATATTTTTCTTATTTTCCATTTTTGTTACCTTTAAGAACTTTACGAAAATACTAGCTGAAGCTCATCCAATTCCAATCGGTTAACATGTACTAATATAAAACACAGTGTTCCTCAAATATAAATTACACTACATGCAAATATTGAAAACTAAAGTCAGTTCGTTTTTGGAATATCGTGCTAAGTGACAAACAGACAAAATTTTAATATTTCAAGCCTCACGAATGATGAGTTTCGCTGAAGCTCAGCAAATTATTTAATTTTTACAAATATAACAGAACTAACGTAAGCGGATATAAAGTCACAATATAAGGACGCAGAGCTGAACATTATAGGTACCAAATCCTAATAGCAAAGTTATCGCACTTTTCAGTACAAGTCAATGGTTGTCAAAGTTTAAAACTTGATGTTTATGTCTTTTGTGACGTACACCTATTATCATTATAAATTAATTTAAAGGATAATTATGGAATTAAGAGTGTAAACTCAAAAATAGGGTTTTTGTGATAAGTGTTAATTTGAACTAAAACGGACATCACCTATTAACGGATATCATTTTCCTACTAACAGACATACAAGTTAAGGACTTAAGTAGTTTTAAGAAAAAAATTGTCGCAAATATTTTCTGATATTCTTATAAAGTTCTAAGGAGCTTGTATTCCGATAACTATTTTAAACAATACAAAACTTAAATTTGAACTTACAGCTAATATACATTTAAAGCCATAATTCGAGTAAATTTATCTGCATGGTTTATCGAGTCTTTTACGTTTCTCAATAACATTCACCATTACAACGTTTCCAGTTTAGTGAGGAACCATTTCTAATATTATGTATGTGATGTAGAGTGATGACTATATTATTTATTTAATATTTAGTATTTTATGTACTTATGAAAAAAAGGTATCCATCTCAGATTCCAATTGGAAATGTTTGAGATTCTTCAAAAATTTACTTTACAATTTAAATTTTTTTATTTCAAAAATCTCTTTAAGTAATAAAGTTTTATCGTATAACCACGTCATGGGCTTAATAAGCAACACCAGAAATACTGAATAGCAAATCTTTACCAGCATATATTTTAGTTTAATGTAATATGTGTTAAGTGACAACCAGTGCCACAGTTACACTGGTCCCGGTATCTGGACCAACAAGTTAGATAGCTTGTGACTTCTGAACAAACATTTTGATTGTTCCTATCTGATTTTGCAGTAGGTTGGCTTTCATGTTAGTGTGTGATTAAAATTATATTCCGATAAAAAATTTTAGTGGAAAATGTAAACAAACTAGGAGTTTGGCATTATTTTAAAATTTAGCATTTTTGACTTTTTTCATAGTAAAATTATTATTAATAGTGTAAGTGAACCATTTAAAGGTGACAAAGGAATCTAAGAAGTTGTTTCTATAAACTGTATAATCTCCATCGGAAAGTTATAATCTCTTGTAAAATAGAAGAAAGCTCTGGTGCTAATCTCGTCAACTAATTGAATAAAGTAAAAAGATATAGACTATAATTCTGCACAAATCTGTACAACAACGTTTTTAGAAATGATTGATTTTACCCAAATTAAACGCAAATACGTTATGATTTTTTATCCGAAGTTATCTAACATTCACTAGTTTTAAATTATTTTTAATGTTTACACTACTATATAATGCCTGAAAATGTCTCTAAGACACATTGAAGTAAATAATTCTCCTAGTACTCTTTTCATTTGTTATAAACTATGTGAGAATGGACAATAAAACATTTGGATTTGGTAAAATATGTAATTGTAGACTGCTTCTTTCTGTACATTTATAGTACTGAACGGATTTAAAACCATAATTCTGCTTAAGCATAAAAAATAATTAAATGTTAATCCAACATAAGTATCACTACACAGGAAAATAAATTCATTGCAATAGTCTTTAAAAATTAAAATCCTCTTAACTGAAAATGCGTTATAATAACATAGGAATTGTTTTCACTGTATTTTTTTAAATTGATTATCGCAAGACTAGAATGTATATAGCTTTGGGTAAAAGGAATAGTTAGAGAAAAATCTTTGAATTGTAAATAATTAAGTAAGTCGTCCATAAATCCTTGTCTCGATCCTGGTCTAGATACTCATGGTCATAGTACTCCTGGTGTAGATTTCCCACGCCCTGCGTTTTTGAACGTCTTTGTATATTAATCTAAAAAAATTAAAATAAAGACCTAGCCCTTAGCAAGCTTTCAGCAATTGCACTTGTTCCTGGTCGGGCTTTTCTAAACCGTGGTGTAAGTTTAAAGAGTTTTGTAAATAAAACATATGCATTTATCGAAAGCTTTGTGATACCTGTCCTTTGTTGTTTTCATAGATAAAACAATTACTTAAACTGGTGTGCATGTTTAACCTGTTTCTCTTTGTTTCGTTTTTTATCCTTTACTTGATTGTTTACGTCATGATTATTACTAACATTATGTACATGTTATTACTTAATGTTCAACGAAATCTTATGCATTAAATATATTTCTATATTTATGGATATTATAAACGTAAAAGCAATTTTACTTTAAAAAAAAAAAACCATTCGTACTATATCCTTTTCCAACAATTATCCTATACTGTGTACTGTTTCCATCACTGAGAAATCTTATACAGGAGATTTTTGCCATGAATAAACTTTAAATATTCCGAGTCACGTTTTATATATTTTTATTTGTGTAATATGACCTGTAATAATTTTGTGATAAGTTTAAAGACTTTATAGGTCCTATTTAAGACCTACAAAAAGTGATAAATATTCCAACTCACCTATGTTTCTATCAACTGTATACATTAGATTGAAAATTTATAAGGCCGTTCAATATCTTGCAAATATTAAGTCTATATGCTCGATTTAGGTACATGGAGAATTAAAAACAGCACAAAGCGCAAATTTTACTGAGAACATACCGATAGGATTTATTTTGTATAGTAATCATCAATATGTGAGATATCAAAGTAATTAAAAGATCAACAAACATAAATATCTGTTTAATTTTATTCACGTTATTATTTTCGTAATGTATTTGTATATGTTATTATTTATTTATACCCAATAATATAGGCACTGGACTAGTGATTTATGCTGATAAATCGTAGATAAAACCAGGATTTAAACTGCGCACCTTGAATGTCATGAGATAGTGAGAGCAGAAATTGTGATTTATGGACAATAAAAATAACTCACTGTAGGTCCTGGTCCTTGTTCTCTCTCTGAGCCTCACATCGTGTTCCTTGTTCAGTGATTCTCCGAGGTGCTGTAATTAGATTGACTTTTAAATTTAATACTGAACAGTTCAAAACACTAAATTTTCCGAACATTTCTATCTAGCCGTGCAGGCATATTTTCCAAAGTTAGCAACTGTTGACTCTCCCGAGCCTCTAGATATTTGAAAACATACTTGTATTGTATGTAAAAATGTGCATTGACCAATAGGCTCGTACTGAGGCTGGCAGAACGACCGCACTGCAAGAAACAGGTCCACGATTTATTAAAGTTTGCTTTTGCAGGCTTGAGTTCATCTGAACAGCAGATATAAATTTGGTATACAAAATTCCCGAACGCTCAAAAATATATACAAATTCTTTGAACCGCTGCTTATTTTCATATTTATCACATACTTTAGACGAGATTTGAATATAAAATGTGAGGACATTATGATCATTAGAATCTTACCGGATTGAAGTGGGATTATTTGGTGATGAATAAATGCGAAAGAACAAATAAAATGCTGTTTGAGAAGAATGTGGTAAGAAAATCTCAGTTTTAGTATAATTTATTGAATAGCTATTTAATAGAACATTCGATGCAATGAACATTTGACTCTTAACTACTATTGACCATTTATAACTCGAAATCAGCTTCGAAAAATGCTCTATTTCTGTATACTCTTTTGATCTCTTCTGACAGACATTGACTCCCGATTCCACATATGCTATTTTAGCGCAATTTTTATTAGTAGTAACTGATAACGTTTACTAACTGAACGTAACTGTTATTATTTAAAACCAGCTGTAAAACCTAACTCAATGGGAATAGTTGTATGTATCCGGTTGCTATCTCGAAACGGATCATCTGTAGAATTAAGAATAAAATCTTTTATCAATCGTTTTCCGTAGAGAAGAACCAGTTCTATGGTGGTGCATTTCCATCAAGGGAATTTGTCAGAGCGTTACTGAAGCCTTTTACTCAGTAGGCTGAACAGTTTTTTACTTGGGTCTTCTGGAGGATGTAAAACTGTCTTCCAGACATCTACACTATTAAATGAGCTATAGACTTTAAATAGAGCATGGAATTTCAGTTAAGCTTTTTGTGACACCTGGTGTGGCGTAATCTAACCTCCCTGTAAATAAAGTCATTTTGAAATAATACATGTTTAATGACTGGAGGGTCTCTGAGCATTTTTAAACTGAGGAATGTTCTTGTTTTAAATAGTTATATGAGAACAGTCTCTTTCGATAAATACATGCGCAATGCAATTTACATTAGAACTGATTCATTCCTAAGGATGCGTATCCCCGAAATAGTACAGTATAGTACTCGAAACCGTTCATAACATTTAATTTGCAAGAAAAAATTTTAATTTCAGATTTTCAAAAAATCTAAATAACACCTTTTCTCGTCGCATGTACAAGTTTTTTAATTCAAGTAATCTTACACCTACAATTGCCTAAAGATTATCGACCTTAAATGCTGACTGAGTACCTACAAAAAATAAAGTTTAATTCTCTGGCGAATTCTGGAGATTTAATACTGCTGTTATTTAACTCTAATTGTAACCAAGATGTTGACTAAAATCACTTTGGTAATGGTTTAATTCTGCAGAGTGCTCTTTCATTTTCAGCTGAGGCATTTTTTCACCACAACGACTCATTCTAGGATGTAGAAAGTTGAATTTTGAAAGTGACATTGAAATATGGTATGTTATTTATATTACTTTATCACTTTAATTGACTATATCTTATATCTTATTTCTTATAGTGTAGGAGAGACATCTGGTGTTAAAATCAGTAACTAATAGAATCACTTACACATCACAGACCATATTTCTCTCGAAAATGGTAATGACAGTTCAAACAAATTTGAAATATATTAAATAAACATAATTCTGTTAGTAGTTTTATATATAAACACCTAGCATAAACTGTTTTCAACTCAAGGTGAATATTTAGCCTACTGAAAAATGTGAAATTTCTAGAAAAATTTCAAATATATATATAATTTATTAATGAAATATTTCTCCTTATAAATTTAAAAATATTTAGCAGATACCTATGTATGAGCAAATACAAAGTGTTACTGAGATTTGGTACATGGGATTGCTAAGTTCTGAATTGATTCTTTCTGCACGCTTTGGGTACAGTCAGAATTAAAGAGAGCCAAAGACAAGGTTTTATCTATATTTACACAAATATTTCATTGATTAAATAATTTCTAAGAAAAGCGAAAACCACAAAATAAAAACATATAAAAATGAATAAAATAGAATTTTCTTAATTATCATTAAATTTGAACTTTTCCTGTTTTGTGCTGTAAATAATACTTGCTAAAACTAGGTTGTAATTTGCTTTGGGCAACGAGAGATACTATGAAGAACAACTTAGATCTCTAAATTATAAAAGTAACTAATCCATGTAAGGCCTTGTTGTACTGGTACCGGCCTTCGCATCTTATTCTAGCTGATGTTTCTCTTACATGATACGCGGTCGGTGAATGGATACTGAACAAAAATATGCAAAATTATCTAAAAAACCAGTCAATAAATTACCTATACCTTGATGTTTCCAGGGATATTAAACAGTTTTTGTACGTACTTTTCACGTGTTTACCTCAATTTTCTTTTAGCAACATTGCTTCTTTACGCCATCACTAGTACTGATATTAAACCGATTTTTCTTGTTATGTGATTGTTTATATAAACTATAAAGATAAATACGTGTTTAAAATATAACTTAAATTTGATTTCTGTCTTATTTTATGGTGTACATGATATAAGTGCATATAAGATTCAATTCCTTGAAAAAAAAAATACTGTACGCATAGGGTACAGAATGATAAAAATTGCCTAAAACCAAAGTTTAGCGGCTTATACACAAAACTAACAAAGGGGATTTGTTAATTAGTATAACGATAGCACAGAAAAAAGAAAGGAATCTAAAGTAATTTAAAATGTAATTATATATATTAAATGATGACATGTGTACTTTGCTATCCCGTTATCTTTACATATGAACTGTTCCAGTGTTTCTGCTGTGAATAATACTCGCTACAAATATGATATAATCTGCTTTGTGTAACGAGAGATAGTGGATATTGTGACTTCTAAATGATAAAAATAAATAACTCATCCTTGTAACTCATCTTAGGCACCGCATCCTGTTCCTGGTGATGGTTCTCCGACTTACTGCGAGTTGAACAAGAAATCTGAAATGTCTAACAAAATTGTAAAGAAATCTCAAAACTTTTCCTTGTAGTTTCTATGGAAATCTATAATTTTAATACAAATTAATGTTAGGTATGTTTTATCTGTTTAATTTATTTTAATTTCAATATTAAACTAAATATTTTTTAGGTCACGTAGTTTACTAACATTCGTCCGACCAACACACAAAAAACTTTTACCAACTCATATTATCTGATTATTAATACGTATATTCTGTGCAGAAAAAACGTGGAATAAAACATACTTCTAAAGATTTATTGTCCGTATTTGGTTATGATGTGCGGTGTAGAATATACAGGGAAAGAACTCTTTTAGGCTGTTGTTCATGTACATATAAAAACCTCCGTATATTTCACAAATATGTTATGACATGATGTAATTAATTTATAATATAGAAACCTTTTCAATTTCCGTACAAATTTGCAACATCAAAAAACACCATCTATCGATTTCAAGGATACTCAGGTTATGTGTTCGTACAATGTAAGTTGGATCTTACCTCTAGACTATCGTAAGTGGATTTTTTATTGCACTAATTATTTTAATAACTCTCCTGGAATATGGTAAAAATAATAAATGTTCAATTACGATAGCACTATTCAATTAGTAATGTAAATTGCTACATCTAGTTTCTTTTAATTTTTTCATCAATACTGGACACACCATATCACAGAAAATCTTAAAACTATTAAAACATGTTAACACTCCAAGATATTTAAATGCATGGGAGTCACATTACATTAATCAAACAAACACAGAAGATTTAATAAATCAAGAAGATGGACCAATACAAAATTTAATATTACTAAAGCGAAGATTACAAAAATAACATTCAAAATTTATATAGTATAATACCAGTAATAATTTAATTATATTTACACACTACGCCACACAAGACAAATTAATATTAAATCACATATGTTAACTATTATTAATAATCAAATTTACTTTTTGAATTTATTTTGTGATGTGTCTGAAGAAGATATCTTGGATATCGAAAGGCCTCACAAAACAATAAAGTGTATTAAATATTGGTTTTATGTTTTTAATGTAATTTAACAGTGACCAATATAAGCTCCATCTACAGCATTTCAACATGACCCTCAAGTCTGCAGAGCTTAACAAACTTCACAAATTGAAACAAAAAGTAAGATTAGTTGATTATGATATTCGTTTTTTGAAAAATTGTAAACGTAACAAAGTATTTCTTAAATTTATCAAAATAAACATACCTATTAAAAACACGACAACTAATAAGGTTCTTTATGATGCAAAATTGAATTGGCTTAGTTTTTAAATAAAAAGTATGTATTCAAAACAAGCTTCTTTGGAATTAGAATCTATGGAACAGCATTTAAAAATTACCAAAACATTGTCACCAGCGTATTATCACATATTTGAAGAACGATACCAAAAACTAATTCAGAGTATTGAGTTTAAATGTAATAGAAAAATGAAAACACTTGAAAAGAAGTTTGATAATTTAATAAAGAATCAAATTAAACCTGAAAATAATAAAACTGTATTCCCAAATCAGCGCTTAGTTAAAAATTTATCTTCTACATCATTTTCAGACGATGAAATATCTCTTTTGAATAAAGGTTTAAACTTCAACTTCCGTGATTCAAAAGACAATGAGTCATTAGTAATTGATATTGAAACAAACATTCAAAATTAAACTCAAATCAAAAAACATTAATTAGATCTGATGTTTACTCAGCTATAACTAATAGCTTAAATAGTTCAAAAAAAACTAACATTCCACAACCAAGATAAGAAAAATAAAGACGCATTACACAAGTTACAAAATAAAAATGTGTTTTATTTAAAATCAGACAAAGGAAATTCAATAGTAATCTTGAATCAAGATGATTATTATGAAAGAGTAAACAGTATGTTAAGTAAAGGACCATACAAACTTTCAACAAAAAATCCACTTACAAAATTTACCCATTCAACTTCAGAGTCTATGAGACAATGTAAAATAGTAATCAATAGTGAAATATGTAGAAAGCTTATAATATCAAACCCCAATTCTACCTCAATTATACTGTTTACCAAAAGTTCACAAACCTGGAAAGGAAATGAGACCTATAGTGTCATCAATAAATTCTCCAACATATTTACTATCTAAATGGTTGCAAACCAGACTTAAAGAGCTACCACAATTTCCTTCATTAGCAATAAAAAACCGATATGAATTTTTAAATTTAGTAAAAAATATTGAAATTGAAGATGATAAGTACTTAGTATCTTTTGATGTTACTTCTCTATATCCTAACGTACCTATAAACACTACAATTCTCTTAATACAAGATTGGCTTCAGTCTATACATTTATCAAGCAAAGAAGTTGAAGAGTTCATGATTCTAATTAATCTATGTATGAATCAAAATTGTTTTCAATTCAAAAACTTATTTTATATTCAAACTAATGGAACAGCAATGGGAAATCCTTTGTCATGCTTCATTGCAAATATTTTCGAGCAGTGTTCCATTCATTGATATATAGATTATTAAACACTCCTCTATCACAAGAAAAATTCAAAAAAGAACTTCGGTATATAAAAGATGTTACCGTTTTTAATGGATATAAAACAGATTTAGTCGAACATATATTTAAAAAAGCAAAAAAGAAACATGACAAAAAGTCAAACACAACACTTTTACCTATTAAAGATACAAACACAAATTGGATAAGCACTACATGGACAAATATATCTAAAGATGTACAAAAATCATTCAAAAAACATACAAATAAAAACGTCACATATAAAACAACAAGTCAACTGAAGAATAAATTGAAAAATCCAAAAGATGAAGAAGATATTATTAATAAATCAGGTATATACCAAATTAAATGTGATGACTGCAACAAAAAATACATTGGACAAACAAGAAGAAAAATTCATACACGATATAAAGAACATTGTTCCCACATTAAATTCAACAGAAAAGAAAAATCTGCCGTCGCACACTACTGCATCAATACTGGACACACCATATCACAGAAAATCTTAAAACTATTGAAACATGTTAACACTCCAAAATATTTAAATGCATGGGAGTCATATTACATAAATCAAACAAATACAGATGATCTATTAAATCAAGAAGATGGACCAATTCAAAATTCAATATTACTTAAACGAAGATTACAAAAATAACATTCAAAATTTATATAGTATAATACCAGTAATAATTTAATTATATTTACACACTACGCCACACAAGACAAATTAATATTAAATCACATATGTTAACTATTATTAATAATCAAATTTACTTTTTGTATTTATTTTGTGATGTGTCTGAAGAAGATATCTTGGATATCGAAAGGCCTCACAAAACAATAAAGTGTATTAAATATTGGTTTTATGTTTTTAATGTAATTTAAAATGTATCTTGTCGTTTCTATGGATATACATAATTTTATATATTGTACTGTTGAATAAGTTGCAAGTTTTTTCCTTATTTCCTTTAATCTTTAATTAATTGTGAAGGCACGTTTTTACTTATGCCACGTCTCTTACTGAAATGCAACAAAATTCCCCTAATGTGATTATATAGTCGTACATTCTATAGTTACAAATATTTAAAACATATTTATAAACATTTTCTTTCAAAACTCAATACAGTAACTTCAATAAAGTTACACCTGCAAAACATACATAGTTTGTACAAAATATATTATACAATTTTAGTCTGCAATGTAGTGTACTTTTAAATGTACCCCGAGAATTATTTCTAATAATACTTCACGAATTTTTCAATAATAATATTATATAAACATTTGTAACAGAATGTTCCAAATTTTATTCAGAGGGATTATATTAAAGTTCTGAAACAAATACAATAATTATAAAGCCTATATCATTCAGGTTCAAATTTGGAAATTGAAAACAACTTGACGTTTATATCATAAAAATATGAAATATGTATGCTAAGTATTTATAATTTTTACTTTGTTGAATATTCAAAATCTTTTAGCTGCTGTTGTGGCCAAATCTTATATAGTATGGGTTGGCTAATTTTTGATGGATTAATATGGGAAAACCTTCTGCCTCAAATTCTTTGTATTTTAATGGAAAATTTTAATTTGCCTAAATGCCTCGTTTAAGAAGATATACAGGCATACTTAAGTTGGCCTGAGAAGCATATTTCAATAAAACACGTCTATTTCCGACCTTCATAATTAATCTATGACCTTGACCAAACCTTATTTCCAGAAGTGCCTTACCATTCAATAGACCAGTGAAGGAAACGTTTTCAATGTGTACGCAAAGGTTATTTAAAACCTATTCTAGATGGAAGATACGAAACTAGTAGTCTATTAATAATTGTGACATCGATTGGAAAAAAGAATAAAGCCAAAAAAGAGAGAATCAAAAATATCGAGTAATCGTCAAAATGAGAAGAAACAACGGGGCATATTTGCAATACAAGCATACAACTACATACTACAAAACAGTGCTTGAAACGCAAATATCCAACGCTTAAAAAGTAATTAGGAAAGAAAGTAACTCATCATAAATAATGTAGCTTCAAACTGTTGAAAAGATAGAGAGCTCTATTGATGAAGGATTTTAAAATAATTTTTTCTATTGTATGGATACTTCGTAGAAAGATATGGACAAAAGAAATTATAATGGATTATGCATAATAATCCTGTTATTTAGCCAGTTCCCTTTCCTGTGCTGACCATTTAAATTAATGAGAATTAATATTGTTCCGTCTTTAATCGAGTTTCCCATTTAAACTGAAATTATTGTTACTTTCTAGCTTCATGAAAAATTTTGCAACGTGTTTATGAGAGGTTAACACGCTTACTATGTACCTTATGGACTAAACTATTATGAGACAACGAACAATCTGAGATAAGATGATAGTAGCTAAACATTAAATGTCACTAATAATATTAACCCAAGAATTACATTTAACAATAATATAACGGGCATATTCCATTTTTTTCCATACGTGTTGTTAAATAAACAACAAGAAATCATCCGTTCTGAAATAGGTTGAGGAAGAAGAATTACAAAACTATTTACGACGTTAGGAAAGATTCATTTAAAATATTCCATACCACCGTGGTTTAGTTGAAAAAGCTCTTACTGGTGGATTAACAATTACCGAAGTGAAAATGTTTACACGAAAATAAAAGATATAACAAATCCGAAGCCGGAGATAATCTTGCATTTGAATAAATTGTAAAAAAACTTTCAACTCGATTGCCTCAGGGAAGTTGTCTTGGTCCTGTACTGTTTAACCTGTACACTTCTGACTTCCCAAAGTGTATTAAACACTGTACGGCTCATATGTAGGCTGATGACTGCCAGTTGCATTTGTCCTATGACCCTAGCTCAGTTCAGGTGGCTTTTGCCCATATAAACTCTGATCTTGAAAACATCAGTATATGGTCTGTAGACAATGGGTTAAAGCTCAATGTAGGCAAGTGCACTGTCCTTCATACTATACCACACAACACAATACAGGCCTTGACAGACAGTGGTGTTGGGTTTGCTCTTGATGGGGAGTTTTTGACCTTGTGTGACAGGGTGAAAACGCTCGGCATCATGCTTGATAGCGATCTAACATTCTCTGAACACGTCAATTATGTCATACAAATGCACTTGGCAGATTAAGAGGTTTATACAGATTCAGATCTCTACTGCCGCAATTTGTGAAGCTTCAGCTTATGCAGTCGATGGTTTTATCCGTCATTTACTACTGCTATCCAGCCTATGGTAACAGCATCTCGTGGGGGGACGTAGAATGTATTCAGGGACTTAAAAACTCTGCTGTGCGTTTCATTTTCAACTTGAAACGTTTTGATCACGTGACCGCCTTTCGAGATGCTGCCAGCCTGCTACCAATGGGGTCCAGCCTGCAGGATGTTGACTTGCTCATTGGTCCTATCACACCAGGTACCGCAGTACCTGAGCGAGCGGTTGTTGTTCCGGGAGGGGGTCTCGCAATGCAGTACCCGCCATGGCTATCTTCTTGACTTTCGAAAAGTCAGGCATGAAGTCGGGAGGAGAAGTTTTTCGTATTTCGGCCCTAAATTGTACAATGACCTCCCCCTTAGCCTTAAGCAATACAGTTGCAATTCTTTTAAATTAAAACTTAAGGACTACATATGTGTTGAGAAATAACGTAGTTAAGTTGTTAGTGTATAAGTTTAGTATTTAGTATAATCCAATGTTGTTCCTTTTAGTTTTAATCACAAGTCTTTGTTAGTTAGTATTTAAGGCCATTAAATGACTTGAGTTGTTCTGCAAAACAGTGTATGTACTGAGAAACGCTTGTAAATAAAGGTATTTTGATTTGATTGATTGCTTCTAAAATATACTATTTGTAAATAATTATATTGCAGAATATGCACATATACTGATTAAAAAGATGGAAAGACCTTGATATACTGTACATGAC
Organism: Homalodisca vitripennis; assembly: GCF_021130785.1. Classification (NCBI taxonomy): domain Eukaryota; kingdom Metazoa; phylum Arthropoda; class Insecta; order Hemiptera; family Cicadellidae; genus Homalodisca; species Homalodisca vitripennis. The sequence continues at coordinate 27,500 of NW_025776592.1, read as the reverse complement.
GGGAAATAAATCAAAAAAATATATTTTACTTCATTTATTTTATTTATCTATAATTAAGAATACTTATTACTTTATAATTTATTTGCATACTTTTTAATCGATATGTCAGACATCTTTTAAAATTAATATAAAAAATTAAAATAATTGACATACAAAGATCACAAAGATCAAAATACCTTGATATGTTTATAAAATAAATTTTTTTAAAGTAATTCTAATGTAAAAACAAATTGAGGTAAATTTAGTAATCACAATTTCTAAAAAAATATCAAGCTCAACCCATTTACTAAGCTTTCTACCATAGAAAAATCACTATTCCTATTATTTGTACACAGCAACAGCGTTAATTTACATGTATTACACATTCATGTGAATTAATGCTGTTCCAATATCTTTGTGGTTTTGCAGTTAATTGATGTTACTCTTTAATTGTATTAAGTAACTGTAAGTTTAGATAATTATCATATTTTATGCTATGTTTTTGTAGCTAAGATCAAACTAAAACAAATTAGTTGCAATAATAAATTGCATTTAGTCAAGTTTATTACAGATAAATGCCATATACAGTATTTATCTATATTTATATGAATTAAGACAAACCGTTGGCGGAGCCACATTCAAACACAGACAAGTAAACTAAACCACCAATCATGAATGAATGAACGAATAGACACGCAATTGCTATACGTGCTGTAGTAGATATGATATAAATTAAGTGTAATAAATAGGCCCTGTTGAACTTTTCATGGGCAATGCTTTTAAAATGTAAACTTTTACATTGAAATGTAAACTTTTAATGTAAAATGTAAACTTCCATATTCTAAATAATTATGTCCATTTAATTATAATTATTTATAGGTTCTAAACTCAGATTTTAAAACTCATAATTTACACTAAATATTTGCATTTATTTACAATAAGTAAACGTTTTATTTATAAATTTAGCGTCAACTCTTCATTGAGGGATTTTTTAATGTCTGTCGCTTATCATGTAATTGTATATATTTAACTGCCATTATGAGAGTTTTTAACTACCTGACTTCTAAATGATGTAAATATATTTAACCTGTTGAAGAGTAGCTGAAAGTGGTTACAAAAGAGTACTGACGGTTATAGCAGTTTGATTCCATAATAGCAACGTCAGTTTTAAACCGTCCACCACAGGCTTGTTTAAGTTATCAATATTACGGCTGTTTACGTTCTGTAGTGGCGTTCCTACGTACTATTTTGACTGGAAACCTTCAACGTAATTATTGCTATGAGGTGCTGGCTCCTAGCGGCATTATGTAAAGTCACAGCTTTGTCGCCTAATTTTTCAGAAACTTGTTCGCTAACTCATTTCTTGGACATTATTAGGTACTGGACCGGAGTGAATATTACCGTTTTGTGAATACTGTTGTAAAATGAGTGGTCATCTGGACTAAAATCATCGTATTCAGGTAAATGCAATTAGACAACCTTTTATATGAGTTAAAATAAAAGAAAAAGAAATAAAACTGCTTATGAATGCACTAAATGTGAATATGCGTGTAAAAAAAATTATTTAGCTTTATAAAAACTATTATGAAAGTCAGTTTTAACGCTTAAATTGTAAAGTAACGTACTATTTTGGTCTTTTAAATTATTTAAAGACATTTTGAATGAACACAACTATTAAGTGTTCTTTACTCCCTGGAGTCCAATCATGATAATCTTACCTATTCTATTAGACCCTAAGTAGGTTGTCGGTTATAGCTTGTACTAAAACTTTATTTTAGCTTGTAATATTTCACTCTTCTATAATCTAAATTTACGTATAGGATAAAATAATTAGGACTAATATTGATCCTGAAGTGTTTGTCGAGTAGCTGCATTAATAAATTAAAACATCAACAGAAGAACTTATTATTTTAAAATATACATTTACAGATTATATTTATTTAGGTATAGAGTAAATACATAACAAGAATTCTTTTAATTTTTCAAAATAAATGAATCAGGATACATTTTCTTAGAAAATAATAAAATCTTAGGAAGACAACGTATAGTTAGGTTCTATACCATACATGCTTAAAACTGTTATTACTTTCATTACAATGAGAAATAACTTTTCCTTTAATATGAGGGAGATGTATCATAAATATTCATTATAGTTATTTGAGTTTTTGTGTTAAGCAGTAGTGAACAGCGACGAGACGTTTTAGTAGCCTTCAGCTAAAAATAAAAAAAATTAGAGGTCCTAAATCTATTATTTTAGACCATTGGTCAATTTTTTACCTACAAATTAAAGTAAATACCCTTGCATGTGATTAATTATAATTCCTGAGGTGGAAAAATATTTAACTAATAGTACAAAAAGTAAAATTCTGCACAGAATCTTGGTTTCACTGATACTTTAATTTAAATAAAAATACTAACGAAGAAGTTTTTTTCTAGGAATTAATGTACTTCAGACTAGGTTAATATTATTCTCACTCTAGCCCTGGAGTGGATACATTGAGATAGTAACTACTATGGTAGAAGAAGTCTACTAGGCACACTCTGGTAATTATTCCTTCAGTATGTGCCCAATAGATGTCCAATTACACCTTTTGCATTGATATGCCATAACTAATATTGATATGTTGCATTAATGTTGCTATATTATGTAAAATTCTTTTTATAAAATGGAAATTATACTTTAGTTTAAGCGAAATGTTTTAAATATTTTTAATTGGCTATGGATTCCAGTACGGCATTAATAACTGTAATACTTATATTGTGCGAGTTTTGTATCGAATAGTGTGGGAAAGTACCAAACAAAATGTGTTAAACTATTGTTTGCTTCATAAACTGTTTACAAGTATACAAATTACTACATTTAAGCCGTTAACCATCATTTAGTTGGGTTTTCTTATAATTTGACAATTATTATACACTACTTTGCTCACTGTTAGTAGTTAGTTAGTAGAATAACGGGAAGATATCTCAGAGTCATAGGAAAGGAAATGGTTTTCTTAAAGATTATATGTTTCTATCAATCGAGTAAATCAGATTCGAAATTCGTAACGCCGTTCAATATCTTAAGACCGGAAAATATTAAGTTGAATCTATATTCTCCCTTTAGGTACTTGGAGAATTAAAAACAGCATAAAGCGCAAATATAACTGAGAATATACCAGTGGGATTTATTTTGTATAGTAATCATCAATATGCGAGATATGAAAGTATTTAAAATATCAACAAACATAAATATTTGTTTAATATCATTCACGTTACTATTTTCGTAATATATTTGTATGTGTTATTATTTATTTATACCCAATAATATATGCACTGGTCTAGTGATTGATGCTGATACATTGTAGATAAAACCAGGATTAAACTGCGTACTTTGAATGTCATGAGATAGTGAGAGCAGAAATTATGATTTATGGACAACAAACATTACTCACTGTAGGTCCTGGTCCTGGTCCTCTCTCGGAACCTCACATCGTGTTACTTGTTCGTTGGTTCTCCGAGGTGCTGCGATTAGAGTGAATTTTGAATATAATACTGAACAGTTCAAACCATTGAAATTTCCTGAACTTTCTATTGTTGTTTCCATGGATATACGTAATTTAAATGTGTACTGCTGTACGGGACATAACATCTGGGTTATTTTAATAACAGTGTCAATATATCTTCCATAAGGTACGTTCCTATATATACAAATCACATGATTTATTTGTATTTATTTTTAGTTTAGAGGCCAAACATTTACGAGTAGAAGCTAACAGCCTTGAATTTTCCAAAAATGAAATTTATCTTCAGCCAACACTAGCTTTGGTCCGGTAGTAAAAGAAGTAAAAATCTATGAAGTAATATGTTTATCTAAAATAATTATTTTATGATAAACATTTATATCCAGCCGTCAGACACGCAAGTGATAGTTATATAACCGTCAGCCAACGATATGGAAAGACCAAATTAGCATTTTTCAGCCAAGTGTATTTTTCACCTACGAATTTTTAAACCTGTAAAATACGCTTGTACACCAATATTTATGATTTACTCTTACTCATACCTTAGAAATTAAATGTTCTCAACGTGCTCTAGTCTGACATGATCAGGGTTTATATCAATTAATTAGTACTAAACACCTTGCAGTATCAAAGGGTTGTTGATTGGACACTTCTATTAACTTCTCGAACATTTTGTTTGTACTGTAACTCACTTTAATCCAAATAAGAACTTATAATCTGACAATTTGAACAGCGGTTATCATATTACTACATGTGAAAAAAAGAATGTTTTATAACTACGGAGTACATCACATTTATTTAAAAAGAGCCTCTAAATATACAAATAAATTCGATTTCCAAAGCTGTATACCTTGTGTACTTTTAATGCACACTTTGGTATTCAAATATATATTATATTTATAGTTGTAAAAATTTGTAGCTAATGCATCTCTTACGTATGTAGAATTATACATTGAATTTTAAATATCTAAGCCAGTAATGCAGGGTTTAACTCGGAAATTAAATGAATAGCTTCTGCGTTAGTTCTTTGAAACTGAGGCAAAAACCTTCCATTGTAATTAATAAATGAGTTATAAACTTGGGAAGATGAAACGACATTATTCCGATAACGTTTCCAAAAGTGGTGTTTTGGAATGTCCCTTTTAGAAAGGTTTTCTCTCGCATACGAAACGTATTCGCAAAAATATACTTTAATTAGTTTTCTTTAGAGTATACTGTAACATGCTTTCTACTTGAATTAGTTTATGTCCCCAAATGAGCCTGATCACCTCATTAGAATATCTAGTTAAAGAGCTAGCCTTTAACGTTTGGACGAAATACTCAAGCCTGGAAGTGTTGCATTTTGCCTAACCTACCATAAGGGCGCAGGAGAAATTCATTTTGCGAGTGAAGGACATCGGCTACTGCTAACAGTAGGTCAACAGCTGTTTACCGGTAGGGCAGGCTGTTGATAGTGATATTGACATTGGTAGATTGATAGCGGCATCCCTGTTTAGACATGCTTACCAGTAAGCTGAAGAGAAAGCTGAGAGGAAAGCAGTGGGTGTCGGTGGAGAACATCCAAGCTGAAGTTATAATTCTCCTGAGAGGCATGCCAGCCAAGGGGTTCCGGGGTGCTTTCCAAGCGTACAGAATTGTCTACGCAGGTGTATTGCAGGAGGAGGCTATGTTGAAGTATTTTGTCCATTTGCACCATTTGGATGAATAAATCAGTTTTCTTTTTCTGAATATGATCATTACTTTCATAACAGCACACTGTATCCTCATGTCTCATCAGGTGCACAACTGAGTGCACTACGATGTTCACTGACAACATTCAAAAGGACGGCGAACCCACCTATTCTTATATAACGCAGATATGGTGGGAAGGCCTGTGTATGTCGAGTTTAGCTCCATTAACACAAGCCTTTAAATTAAGTTTGTAATGTAGTAAAATTACACTGCAGACTGAAGGTGTCTTAGGACTGCAAAGTGAAACTATAGGATCATCAACTTCTCAAAGTATAGATACATGGCAGAAATTTTGTCCCCTCGCAGAAATTTTACCATTTTCTCTTGGAAATTAAATTAAGAAATACCACCGTATAGACAAACATACTAACAGTCCATTAACAAATGGATTTGTAACACCAGACAAATCCATTCTGATTGATCAATGGTGGTCTGGTGTTGTTTGTGGTGGTGTAGGATGGTTTTCGGTTTTCAATTCGAATTTTTTTTTCGAGACGGGGACCATTCCTCTCGATATACCTCTCGAAGGATACTCAGCGCCTGGGACTCCACAAATAAGAGTTGCATCAATTATTACTCTTTTACTGTCTTTAGGTAGTTAAGTTGGTTTATGTTAAATGTTTAATTATATATCTATATTGTAAGAAAGGTTTAATTATCTTAAGGTATCTTATCTAAGTCTGTGTGGTTATATCAGTAATAGTCTTGGTTATATATATGGAGTTGTTTTTTTGTTTCACTGTAGCGCAGATTAGAGGCAATACTGTCTGTAACTGTTATAAAATGATATAGGATACGTTTTTGCCCTTTACGGGAATTATTGCAATAAACTCGAGTCTGTAAAGTTCTGTAGTCTTGAGTTTTCCCGTCTTCACAGCTTAACTATTAGTTTCCTATACTTTTACTATACAGTACTCTACTAAGATCAACGAAAAGCTAAGGATTCAAATTTATAGTTATAGTAATATAGTTGGAGTCGCACCAAACATTTTCCTACTTACTAAATTTATAAATATATTCTTATTCTCACAATTAAATTTAACTTTTATTGTAAACGGTTCATCGACCTTTGGTAATTCTCTTGGGTCCCTACACCTGCTTACCCTTGTGAAGTCCCGGAACCTGGAAAGGACTGGTTCCTTGTTACAGTCCCTGGAGTCTCCTTCCAAAACAAGGTGGCGCCCCAAAATAAATATTGGACATTTTTCGTCGTTGTTGTGGACTTCGCCTAGGACTTGGAACAACTTACCCCCCCTTTCCCCTGAGCTAACCAGCATCAGTAACAGAGACTGGTGTGGACTGTTACAAATGGCGTCCGAACGTGGGGCCTGTGTTCCTTTTTAAATAGTGTAGAAATTAGAGTGTTTTAAGAAATCGTGTCCGGAACTTTGAAGACATCCGTTAAATATTTCTAGGATTGCTTGGGAATTATGTTTTGATCCAAGTACTGAAATTTAAAAATAACTTACTGGTAAAACCTTGCTTAAAAGATTCTTTATGATGTTTTGAACTTTTTTGTAAATATTTGTGTTGAATTTTATGTACGTGTCCGTGATGTAAAAATTTGTTTGTTTGTGTTCCTTGATCGTTTTGGCTATTGTTTATGAACAATTTTTGAACTGGGTGGATGAACTTGTCTGTTTCGCTGTTTAACTTGGTTTCTTGCATCACGATGAGTGCGTACCACTTAAGAAAATCTGAGGTGGAATATGAACTGAAAATCAGGGGTGTTTCTTCAGAAGGTTCGGCAGGAGAGTTAAGGAAGCGCTTGTCACATTGTCTATCTATGAATGTTCCAGCGGATGCGGCAGTTGTAAATAATTTGGATGTGGAGACGGAATTAGAAGAGTGTGAGGCTAAGTTGTCTGACTTGTCATCTTTGGTTTCTGATTATGATGGAAATCGCACGGACAATGAGTTCCAACGGCTTTCTGCAAGGTTGTGGCATCTGTACTACCGTGTTGAGAGAATTCCTGATACAGCCTCTACTGATATTGAACCAGGACAGCGGAAATCTGAGTTGCTTGTGAAAACAAAAACTTTTATTGATTCTTTTATCAGTACGGTCCCTCAGAACATTCCTTCTACCTACCAGGACTCATCAAGATTAACACAGAAGACTACGAAATCTGTTGAGACATCTGAGGTTGGAAAAATCATTGCCTCAGCTGATATGAATGTTCGAAAAACACAATATCTTCCATTAGGCCTACTTCCCGAGACAGTGATAGATCAAAGCAGGGCTGGGTATTCAACTGATCAAGTTCCTTTTCAGGAGTCTCGTGATGTCAGTAGTAGATCTCGAAGCAAGTCAGTTCCTGTGTATAAATGGGGTGTACAGTTTTACAACTCATCAGGGCAGAGTATTGGAGCATTTTTAGAAAGAGTCAAGGAGCTCAGGAGAGCTAGAGGAGTTACACCTCAGGAGTTGTTTAATTCTGCAGTGGACCTATTCAGTGGTTCTGCACTGATTTGGTATAGATCAACTCAGTCAAGAATTTCATCTTGGGAGGAGCTATGCAAAGAAATGCGTATTGTATTCCAGGCCCCTGATTATGACTTTCAGTTACAACAGGAAATTTTTACTAGAGTGCAAGGGGATAACGAGTCCATAGATCTGTTTATTGCTGCCATGGAAGGTCTGTATGGTAGGTTGGCTTCCAGTGTTCCAGAACCAACCAGGCTTAAGTTAATAATGCACAATCTGCATCCTCAACTTCAAGACCGTCTGGCCTTATTTGACATAAAGTCTTTGGAAGATCTTCGATGTTTAGGAAGAAAAGCGGAAGCGGGCCGTTTAAGATCTCTTCGTAGACCACCTCCACACCAAAATGTAGCTTTGGAACCAGATTTAGCGTATTTTGAGCCTCATAGGAAACGATCTCTTCCACTTGTAAAAGTCGCAAGCGCCCAGTTCAGAAATTCCTCACCCACTTCTTCTGTTTCTTGTTGGAATTGCGGAGTATCTGGCCACAGATTTTCTAATTGTCGTAAAGAACGTAAACGTTTTTGTTTTGGCTGTGGTGCTCCTGAGATGTTGAAGACTAACTGTCCCAAGTGTGGGCCAAAAAACGGGCAGCGCAGGGAGTCAAGTGCACCAAAGTAACTGACTCCCTGAACATTGGTTTTGCTAATTTCGAGACGAAAAATTCAAATTTAGACTGCAGGCCTGTATCCTATGTACTTGACCGCTCTGTGAGCGACCCAAGACCTTACCTAACCGTCCGAGTGTTTGGAAAAGAAATCAAGGCTTTGTTGGATTCCGGTGCATCCCAAACAATTTTGGGCAAAGAAGGTCTATAGGTATTAAACAAATTTCCGGCTAGACTACGTAGCAGTGATGGCAGATGTGTTGAGACAGCTGATTCAAAACGACATAAAGTTGATGGCATTCTTAATCTTCCTATTACCTTGAAAGGAAAAACGGAAAATTTGAATGTTTTAGTAGTTTCTTCGCTGCAGCAAGCTTTGATTCTGGGTATAGATTTTTGGGACTGTATGCACATTGTAGCTGATGTTGAGCCGGTTCAATACCTATATCTCCCCGGCTCATGTGTGTTTTATATAGTGTATGTGTGTGTGGTTTATTGGCTGCAGAGACCATTGACCATTTGAAGGCGTTTGGCCTTTCCGGCAGAGTGGTGAAAAGACTCCGAGCCGTGGTGTACAAGTGATGAGTAGCTCCAGTTAAAAATTTTGTTTAACTAAGTGTTTTGTTGGATTTTCTGAGCTGTTTTCCTTCTAACATGTGCGGCTAAGTTTACGGCCCCTCACTGATGAGTAAGTTTTGCTTTCTTTTAAAATTTAGTGATTATTTTTATTTTTCAAACTGTGAAGGTTAAGAGCACATGGTTTTCCAAATTGTAGTTTTGCTTTTTATTAACTTTTAGTACTTCTGGCTGCTAACTAAATTTTAAATTGGCTTTCAAATTATTTCTATTACTCTTTTATTAGTTTTCACCCTTTCCTTTCGGCTTAAATTAATTTTCTGTCTCTCAGTGAGGACCAGTCCTAGGCTATTTGTTACAGTTCATTTTTATTCTGCAGCCAATATTGTTTGTAATGTGTCACTTGTTATGTAGTTTTTGTAAACAAACCCAGAGAGACTGCTGAAGGTTCATTTTACTAAATTTTTAAGCTTTTCTGAGAGATGTAACGTTCTTCGGGTCTTTTAGCCCATAACTCCCCCTTATAGCCTACTTGGTTAATTTAAGGCCTTCTGCCATCAAATTTTAAATTTAGATTCCTGTTAATAGGCTGCTACTTTTGGCCATCAGTTTTTTTTCTAATAATTAAATTTTTTTTTTCACCAAGAGTAAAACGCTTAAATTTTGTTCTGTGACAGAGGGGATTTTCATACTAACTTTCTTTGGGGTTGTTGTTTTGAGTTGGGAATTTTATTTTAAGTGCAGGATGCCCTTCCCCTGCTTTTCACCAATTTTGAGCAAATTCTGTCAATAAATGCCTGTTTTAAAAATGTTTTAACCAAATTGTTACGTATGGTAGGCTACTGCGTATACCTCGAATAAATTTCTTTATAACTTATTGTTTTAGTCTCTTAAATGGAATATCTTGTTTATTTATTGTTTTCTAATGTTACCAGCTTCTATATTAAGGTTTATTTTAATTTTTATCAGTAATTGATTGGTCTGTGATATTTTGAAATTTTGGTAATTTAACTTAACTTAAAATTCTTGGTAGATAACCTTTTGGCAACTTTACTTTTATTAAAATCTATATTGTTTGGCAACTATTTATTAATTATTATTAACTTTAAAAGGGTACTAGGCTGAAACCTGGTTTCAGGGTCCAAGAGATGAGCTGTTTTTCTCCTGTCATCTCTCCATCATGCGTGGTCGCAGAGAACCTTCTCTTTTGCGCTCTGCTGAAGGACGGCCACCATGATGGACATTACTGCTAGTCAACATCTGTGATACCCTGCTCATATTCTTTATTTATTTGTTATTGTTATTGTTGCCATTTATATAGTTTATATTTTGTTATTTAATTTTAAGTTAGTTTTAGATATTATTTAGTTATTTCTTGGATTTCATTAGGACCCGCCCTTAGCCGAAGGATACCGGGTGGAATTGGCATTTCTTGTTTCAAATTATGGCGTTTCAAATTTTTGTATGCAGGTGCACCTGACAAGAATTGTTCGAGGTATATACAACTGCAGGCACTTTTATTTATTTATTTTTTTTTATTTTTAGTATAATTATATACCTTTTTATATTGACTGGATAGGCCTATGTTATGTTGTCTTAGTGAATGAACCTGAGTATACTGACCACGGTGTTCTTATTTTCACCTAGTTAGTTTTGATCCGGCATCCCGTTCGCCACCATGGGCGCGCGCTTCCCTGATGGTTTGCTGTGGGTGTGCGAGCGGCGATGTTAGGTTGCAATGGTAGCAGAGCGTGGTTAGCTGCTCTCTCAGCTGTCTCTCAGTTCTGGTTTTTGTTTGTTGGTGTAGGTTAGTGTTAGGTAGGGGGAGGTCAGAGTACACAATTTTTTTTTATTAGGAGCTCGCCCTAGCACAGGATACCGGGTGGAATTGGTTTAGTGTCTTGCTTCCTGCAGACTTACCCTTTGCAGGGAGCAAGGGACTCTAAATTGCTTAAACCGCTAAATTTATCTAACTGTACTCTACTTCTCCCCTATCAATGTGTTGTTTTGTTATATTTTTTGCTTCTGTGTTTGTAGGTTGTGGTTAGTGTATATTTGCAGGGTATCCTTCTATTAGGTGGCAGGTATTAAGTTCTTCACTTGGACCTCGTCAGTGTAAGCCCTTTGTGAGTTGAGTCCACTTAGGTTACTAAGTAATTGTTGCGTACGCTTTGTTGTATTTATTTTGTCTTAATTGTTTGGTATGGCGTTTTCCCTGGTGCCTGAACATCTGCGCAAGCCCGAGTTGGTTTTTTGAGGTCCGGGCGAGAGGACAGAAGCCCGAGGGAGATGTGAGGGCATTAAGAGCTCAATTACGGGCTTGTATAGCGTTGGACCGCAGCTGGAATGCAGAGTTCCAAATTAATACTGAATTTGAGTTTTGTAAAACCCGAATGGAAGAGTTAGAAGACGACATTAATTTTGAGTCACTTCCCATGTCCGGGTCAGCAAAGGCTAGATTGGCATCTCAGCTTTTACATTGGCGTGACAGAATAGTTTTACTTATGTCAGCTCCTAGTTTAGACTCTGATATTAAAAGTTGGGCTTTTTCGGCCAGTAACAAATTAAAACAAGCCTTAGATGGTTTGAGTGAGGTGCGCTCGGTGAAAGAGAAAGGGGTACTATTTACCGCTGTCACTCTCCCACGGAGGTTCCCACTACCATTACTTTTGCTAACCATCCACCGGCTCTTTCTTTCGAGCCTCCCAGAGTTACTATGTCTCCGATGGGTAGTGGCCCTCCTGAAGCGGCTGGTGAGGCATCATCTATAGTTGTGCCTTCTTTTTCCAGCTTTGGCAAACTGCCCCATCCTTTGGGGAGTGTTTTACAACACTTCCCCAGAGTTGATGGGCTTGACACTAATTTACTTATCCATTTCCTTCTGGAAGTTTTTAAGCTAAAAGAATTTCCTGGTATGACAGATGCCATGCTTATGCAGATTTTAGCGCAGTTTTCCTTAAGGCCGCTTTTTGATCGCCTTCTAGACTGCCTTAAGAGAGGTGCCACTTTTGACCAGTTCCACGCCGAGATCTTGGAGTTCTTTGTACCTGCTCGGGTTAGGGAGCGCTTGCGGGTGGAACGCGTTTACCGTCCTCAGGCACCAGACGAGACGTTGAGCCATTTTGTCGGGGAGATACGGGATGTAGCCCGGGTGTTGCGCTTGAGCTTGAGCGAAACAGAGTTGGTGAGCCTTATTTTGGAGGGCATTAAACCTGAAGAACGTTCCCGTTTGATTTTTTGTAGCCGTCCCGCATCTTTTTGCGGATTTGGACCGCCTCTCCATCATCTCTAGAGGGGTTCAGGATGCGGATGATCAAAGGGAGGCCATGTCGAGGCATCTTCCTCACTTGCCTCCGGGGCCGGTCCATGCTCCGGTGCAGTCTGAGCCAGCAGCTGCTCCTTCCCGTAGGCAGCCTCCTACCTGTTATGGCTGCAAGCAAGTGGGAGATATTAGACCGTTTTGTCCACTTAATAAAAAAAAAACTAGTAAGCTTGCGGACGAGTAAGCCCGACTCGTGCCGTAAAGGTAATTTTGAGGGCAAAAATGTACCTAATTTTGATGGTAAAAGGGTAGCTGGTTTAATACAGAACAGAAAGAAAACAGAAAGAAATAGACTTGGGGACAGTTATCATCGTTGGCCGAGAGGGGAGGTTGCTGCTCTGGCTGCGCAGGGAGTAAGGGCTGCCCGCTCAACCTGCCCACAACTGGATGTGCTTGTGGGGAATGTGGTGCAGAAGGCCCTGGTTGAATCTGGGTCAGCACGCAGCCTGATTTCTTTGTCGTTTTTTGAAGATCTAAAATCCTCTGGGCTAATACGGCAGGTTGAGCCTAGTTCACTTATCTGCTGGACTGCTTCACGCACACCTTAGCCTATTATCTGTAGTGCCCAGATTCACATCAAAATTAATTATTTCTCTTGGGATTGGAGCTTTTTGGTGGCTAAGGACCTGACTTTTCCTTTCATCTTGGGAGCAGATTTTATCGGAAAAACTGGCATGATTTTGGATTTGGCCTCCAGTCATGTTTTCTTTGCTTTCGCCAGGCGGGTGCTCGTTCCCTTTTCAGATGTTGAGTCTCGTGGGACTGCTGCCTTAGAGATGGAAGATAAGAGCTTGACTCCTCCTGACCAACTAGGACATCTTACGCCGAAAGAGGCTGAGGACATAAGGCAGATTTGTTCCAGATTTCCTGAAGTCCTAACTGACAAACTGGTCACGACCAATCTCTTGGAGTACGAGATTCGTCTTACAGACACCCGTCCTGTACGTTCCCATCCATATAAGCTTGCTCCGCCCAAGATGGAAATTCTGAGAAATATGATTGATGATTTACTTAAGAGTGGGGTAATCGAGCCATCTTGCTCAAATTTTTCCAGTCCAGCGTTTCTAGTGCCGAAACCTAATGGGAAGTCCAGATTGGTCCTGGATTATCGAAAGCTCAATGCTCAGATAGAAATTGACTCCGTGCCTCTCCCCGATTTGCATTCTGCTTTCGACTGGTTTGGTAAGGCCAAGTATTTCTCCATTTTTGATCTTAATCAGGCATATCATCAGATTCCTCTAAAACACGAGTCTCGACCTCTCACTGCCTTTTGTGTGCCTTGGAATTTGTACCAGTTCACCCGAGTGCCAATGGGCTTGGCTGTGGGGGCCCAGACACTCACCAGACTCCTGGATTCTATCTTTCATGATGTCAAATTTAAGTTTCGTGTTCAACTATCTGGATGACCTGCTTGTGTACAGTGAGAGTTATGAGGAGCACTTGACTCATCTAGAGGAAGTTCTAACTAGGCTGCGAGAGTCTGGCCTTACCGTCAATCCTGAAAAGGTGAGTTTTGCTCAGCCTGAAATATCGTTTCTGGGTCATCTTGTCCTCTTCTCGAGGTGTTTGTATTGATCCAGAGAGAACCCAGGCAATCCGGGAGTTTCCTCCTCCTAAGGATGCCAAGGGGATTGCCCGTTTTGTGGGAATGATAAATTTTTATCGTCGTTTCATCCCCAATGTTGCTGAAGTGGCGGCCCCTCTGAACTCTCTTAGGAAAAAGGGTGCCAAGTTTGAGTGGGGTGAAGCGCAACAGACTGCTTTTTGAGCAGCTGAAAGAGGCAGTGAATGCAGCCTCCAGTCTTGGCTATGCCTGATTTCAGTCGTAAGTTCGTCTTGCAAACTGATGCTTCCTCCTTAGCCGTTGCTGCTGTTTTATCGCAAGAAGTAGATGGTATCCGGCAGCCCATAGCTTATGCTTCACGCACGTTAACCCCTTGTGAGAAGAAGAGTTGTTCTGTTTATGAGCTGGAGTGTTTGGCTGTCGTGTTTGGAATTAACAAGTTCAGGCGTTACCTAGAACATAAAGAATTTTTGTTGGAAACCGACAACCAGGCTCTTTCTTGGCTTCTTGCCCACCCCCGTCAGCTCGGGAAGATTGGTCGCTGGGTAGTCCAGATTTCTGCCCTTAAGTTCACAGTGCAGCACGTGCGAGGCACCCAAAATATCATAGCGGACACTCTGTCACGCATGTATCACTTACCCAACGACCACCAGAATTTATCAGAGCCGCCATGTTGTGGCGTGCTCCTAGACTTTCCTCTGGCATTTTCGGACATTGTTCCACACCAACTTAAGGATCCCGAGCTGACTGCTATCATCAATGAGCTTAAAAACGGAGGTGCCCACCCTCCTTATTTTCTGTACCGAGGTGCTCTATGCTGCCGTGACAAGCAGCGGAGAAAACCTAAGTTAGTGCTGCCAAGCTTTCTTGTACCGATGGTCTTTCAGTATTTTCATTCTTCTCCTGTGGGCGGACATCTAGGAATTCATAAGACCATCGCGAAGATTAGGGATCAGTTCATCTGGAAAGGTATGGACCGGGATATTGCAGCTCGAGTACGTTCTTGTGAACTGTGCTCGCTAAGCAAACCCGCTCAAAATACCAAGTTGGGTCTTTTGTCATCTGAGGTGGCGGAAAAACCTTTGGAGAAGGTTTTCATTGACTATGTTGGGCCTCTCCCGCGTAGCAAGTCCGGAAATAAGTTCCTACTTGTTTGTGTGGATGCCTTCTCCAAGTTTGTTTGGTTGTTCCCATTGCGGAGTGCTACCGCGCAGCTCACGGTGCAAGCACTTCGTAACCATTTTTTTCAACACTTTGGAATCCCCGCCACCTTAGTTTCCGATAATGGTTCACAGTTTGTCTCCAATATCTTTAAAAGAATGTGCTTTGGGCACGGAATCCGCCATGTGACTACTTCCCCTTTCTATCCTCAGCCTTCTCACGCCGAACGGTTTAATCGCAATCTTCGATCTGCTCTCATTGCCTTTCATGCGGAAAATCAGACCACCTGGGATCAACAACTACCTTGGATTCAATTTGCCTTTAATACGGCCCAGCATGAAAGTCACAAGGCGGTACCTTTCGAGTTATTATTTGGTTTTCCGCCAAACAACCCTTTGGAGAACCTTTGGAAAATTAGCGATCTTCTGCCACTTCCTGGTACTCCCAATGTGAAAGCCACTTGGGAGGCAGCCAGGCGGAATCTCATTCGGGCTAGGGAGTTAGTAAGGAGGAAGTACAACCGAGGTCGTATTGCCAATCCCTTCCAGGTGGGGGATCTAGTTTACTGCAAGGCTCACCCAGTCAGTTCGGCTGTGGATAAAAGAGCTGCTAAACTTTGCTACAGGTGGACTGGTCCCCACCGCATCTTGAAGTTTCTGACTCCGGTGACTGCCCGACTGGGAGATCCTCAGTCCGGGAAGATTTTCAGGAAGGCGCACATATCCCATCTGAAGCCTTGCCGGAGTCATCCGTGATTTCTCTTTAGTCTGTGCGGGAGGGTTTTAGGTCCAGAGGCCTGATCACCTCTGCTCTTTCTTCCTGATCAAGGTTTCCTGTTTTCTTCTTTGTACCCACGCAACTCTTGGAGTGATTTCTTGCCTCCAACTGGATTTTCTTGGTTTTCCCTTCTGCAGACTTCAGGGTTTCCGGTTTATAATTCTTCAACCATTGGGGGGGAGAGGCATTTCGTTCGGTTCTTCTTTTTGAAGAAATTAACAGAGGGGAGTTCTTCCTTTTGGGGGGGAGTCCTGAGCCGGTTCAATACCTATATCTCCCCGGCTCATGTGTGTTTTATATAGTGTATATGTGTGTGTGGTTTATTGGCTGCAGAGACCATTGACCATTTGAAGGCGTTTGGCCTTTCCGGCAGAGTGGTGAAAAGACTCCGAGCCGTGGTGTACAAGTTAGGAGTAGCTCCAGTTAAAAATTTTGTTTAACTAAGTGTTTTGTTGGATTTTTCTGAGCTGTTTTCCTTCTAACATGTGCGGCTAAGTTTACGGCCCCTCACTGATGAGTAAGTTTTGCTTTCTTTTAAAATTTAGTGATTATTTTTATTTTTCAAACTGTGAAGGTTAAGAGCACATGGTTTTCCAAATTGTAGTTTTGCTTTTTATTAACTTTTAGTACTTCTGGCTGCTAACTAAATTTTAAATTGGCTTTCAAATTATTTCTCTTACTCTTTTATTAGTTTTCACCCTTTCCTTTCGGCTTAAATTAATTTTCTGTCTCTCAGTGAGGACCAGTCCTAGGCTATTTGTTACAGTTCATTTTTATTCTGCAGCCAATATTGTTTGTAATGTGTCACTTGTTATGTAGTTTTTGTAAACAAACCCAGAGAGACTGCTGAAGGTTCATTTTACTAAATTTTTAAGCTTTTCTGAGAGATGTAACGTTCTTCCGGGTCTTTTAGCCCATAACTCCCCCTTATAGCCTACTTGGTTAATTTAAGGCCTTCTGCCATCAAATTTTAAATTTAGATTCCTGTTAATAGGCTGCTACTTTTGGCCATCAGTTTTTTTTCTAATAATTAAATTTTTTTTTCACCAAGAGTAAAACGCTTAAATTTTGTTCTGTGACAGAGGGGATTTTCATACTAACTTTCTTTGGGGTTGTTGTTTTGAGTTGGGAATTTTATTTTAAGTGCAGGATGCCCTTCCCCTGCTTTTCACCAATTTTGAGCAAATTCTGTCAATAAATGCCTGTTTTAAAAATGTTTTAACCAAATTGTTACGTATGGTAGGCTACTGCGTATACCTCGAATAAATTTCTTTATAACTTATTGTTTTAGTCTTTTAAATGGAATATCTTGTTTATTTATTGTTTTCTAATGTTACCAGCTTCTATATTAAGGTTTATTTTAATTTTTATCAGTAATTGATTGGTCTGTGATATTTTGAAATTTTGGTAATTTAACTTAACTTAAAATTCTTGGTAGATAACCTTTTGGCAACTTTACTTTTATTAAAATCTATATTGTTTGGCAACTATTTATTAATTATTATTAACTTTAAAAGGGTACTAGGCTGAAACCTGGTTTCAGGGTCCAAGAGATGAGCTGTTTTTCTCCTGTCATCTCTCCATCATGCGTGGTCGCAGAGAACCTTCTCTTTTGCGCTCTGCTGAAGGACGGCCACCATGATGGACATTACTGCTAGTCAACATCTGTGATACCCTGCTCATATTCTTTATTTATTTGTTATTGTTATTGTTGCCATTTATATAGTTTATATTTTGTTTATTTAATTTTAAGTTAGTTTTAGATATTATTTAGTTATTTCTTGGATTTCATTAGGAGCCCGCCCTTAGCCGAAGGATACCGGGTGGAATTGGCATTAATTTCTTGTTTCAAATTATGGCGTTTCCAATTTTTGTATGCAGGTGCACCTGACAAGAATTGTTCGAGGTATATACAACTGCAGGCACTTTTATTTATTTATTTTTTTTTATTTTTTGTATAATTATATACCTTTTTATATTGACTGGATAGGCCTATGTTATGTTGTCTTAGTGAATGAACCTGAGTATACTGACCACGGTGTTCTTATTTTTCACCTAGTTAGTTTTGATCCGGCATCCCGTTCGCCACCATGGGCGCGCGCTTCCCTGATGGTTTGCTGTGGGTGTGCAGCGGCGATGTTAGGTTGCAATGTTCATCACCAGAAATGGGATTTTGCCCCGACAAATTCCAGAGTCCATTGCTGTTCTATTGAGGGTATCAAATCAGAGGAGCATTTGACGCAAGAAGAAAAACGATAACTTCACAATTTGATCGACCAACATTTCCAGGATGAACCTACTACTCTAGGACGTACAGACAATGTGAAGCACTTGATAGATACTGGTAATGCTCCTGCAATTAAGCAGCGATACTACACAATATCTCCCGCTAGACAGAAATTAGTGGATGAGGAGCTAGATACAATGTTAGAGCTTGGAGTCATCGAGCCTTCACATAGTGAATGGTCTTCACCGATCCTTCTCCTAGATAAGCCAGATGGTACCAAAAGGTTTTGTGTAGATTTTCGGAGAGTCAATATGGTGACCAAGAAGGATGCTTACCCACTCCCCCACCACGTTACTAGTATTCTCGACCGGCTTAGAGACGCCCGGTATCTTTCAAGTTTGGATATAAAGAGCGCATATTGGCAAATTCCATTGGATCCTGCCAGTAAGGAGAAAACCGCGTTTACTATTCCTGGACGGGGTTTGTTTCAATTTGTAACCATGCCTTTTGGATTGAGTAACGCTCCAGCTACTTGGCAGCGATTTGTTGATGGTGTCTTGGGACCAGATTTGGAGCCTCATGTGTTTGTTTACCTTGATGATGTGATTGTGGTTACGTCCAATTTTCAGAAGCATATCGAGGTACTGTCAGAGATTTTTCGTAGAATTAAGGCCGAAAAATTGACTCTTAACAGAGAGAAGTGCAAATTCTGCATTCCGGAGCTATGGTATCTAGGCTACATGGTAAGCGAGAAAGGACTCCGTGTGGACCCTGATAAGGTCAAGGCTATTGTGGACATTCCTGTTCCGCGCAATCAAAAAGAGGTGAGACGCTTTTGCGGCACTGCGTCATGGTATCGACGTTTTATACCAGATTTTGCGACAAGACTCTATCCTTTGACCTCTCTGATCAAGAAACGGAAATCATTTGAATGGACTCAGGAAGCTCAGGAGGCTTTCCAGGAGATTAAGTCATGTTTAGTTACCGCCCCTATTCTGTCATGCCCAGACTTCACCAAGCCATTCACAATTTCGTGTGACGCTTCAGGAATTGGTTTAGGTGCAGTTTTAAGTCAGTCAGATGAGAGAGGTGAAGTTGTTATTGCGTATGGTAGTCGGACACTTTCACAGCAAGAACGAAAGTACTCAGCCACTGAACGAGAGTGCTTAGCCGTCATTTGGGCAGTTGAACGGTATAGACCATACATTGAAGGCACTAAATTTACCGTAATCACGGACCATCATAGTCTTCTGTGGTTGAATAACCTTAAAGACCCTCAAGGACGCTTGGCAAGGTGGGCTCTTCGGTTACAAGTGTATGACTTCCAATTGGTCCATCGGAAAGGAAAGGAAAATGTTGTTCCCGATTTGCTTTCTCGTTCTACAGGTTTGAATATGGAAAATACGGCGACTTGTGCAATGATAATTCCAGTAGATATTAGCCATCGGTGGTATATTAACCTGAGGCAGAAAGTGATTAAGAACCCTGCGGCCTACAGCCAGTGGAGTGTTCAAGAGAACCAGCTGTGGAAGAAGATTGATGACCTATCAGCCTTATCTGCAGAAGAATCCAAGTGGAAATTGGTGTTACCCAAGGACATTCGACGTCGAGCTATAGAGGAATGCCATGATGCCCCAACCTCAGGACATCAGGGAGTTTTGAAGACGTACAAGAGAATGCAGCAAAAATACTATTGGCCAAAAATGAGGAAGGATGTGGCGTCGTATATTTCAAAATGTAAAATTTGTCAAAGTACAAAATATGATAACCAAAAACCGGCAGGGTTAATGGGAGAATATCGTGGGATGCAAGAACCGTGGAAGATGATTTCGGCAGATTTGATGGGCCCTTTCCCCCGTTCGCTAAAAGGAAATAAGTATCTTCTCATTGTCACTGATTCATTTACAAAATTTGCCGTGTTGAAACCTTTAAGATCTGCTACCGCCGCTTCAGTTGCCAGACATTTAGAGGAAGATGTCTTTTTAGTTTTTGGAGTGCCTAAATATATAATATGTGACAACGGTTCCGAATTTATTGGGAGTCCAGTCAAGAAACTTGCACAGCAGTATAAGGTGAAAATCCTGTTTAATGCTAGTCGCCATCCCCAAGCCAATCCTACGGAGAGAACCAATAAGACAGTTATCACTATGATTCGGGCTTATGTAGGAGACCATCATAGGAATTGGGACCAGAATATAGCTCAATTGGGATTTGCTCTGAGATCTTCAGTCCATGAGTCTACTGGTTATACCCCAAATCTTCTCGTCTTTGGACGTGAACTCACGGTTGCTGGCTCTGGATTTGATGTTTTACAATCTGAGGACCAACTGCCTTCGGTTGGAGATTGCCAAGAGTACAGTGATAAACTGAAATAACTTCAGGCGATACATCGAGAAGTGTCTGAGAAGCTGAAAGAGGTGCACCGTACCAATGCCCGTCACTACAATCTTAGAAGACGCCCCCAGACCTACCGAATTAATAGCCTGGTATGGAAGAAGAACTTTACTCAGTCTGATGCGGTTAACTTCATTTCTGCCAAATTAACACCAAGATTTGTAGGCCCATATGTCATTGCACAAAAGATTTCTCCTTTGGTTTACAATCTGCAAGATCTTCACGGAAAGTCCATCGGCAATTGGCATGTAGCCGACTTAAGCCCTACAACAACTAGTTCGAAAAAAATTTTGGAAATTTTCTTCTGGTGGGGGGTATTTGAAACATGCTTTCTACTTGAATTAGTTTATGTCCCCAAATGAGCCTGATCACCTCATTAGAATATCTAGTTTAAAGAGCTAGCCTTTAACGTTTGGACGAAATACTCAAGCCTGGAAGTGTTGCATTTTGCCTAACCTACCATAAGGGCGCAGGAGAAATTCATTTTGCGAGTGAAGGACATCGGCTACTGCTAACAGTAGGTCAACAGCTGTTTACCGGTAGGGCAGGCTGTTGATAGTGATATTGACATTGGTAGATTGATAGCGGCATCCCTGTTTAGACATGCTTACCAGTAAGGAACATTCTAGTGGCTTCTGGACATTGATGATACGACATCGGACACTAGATGAACCCTCTACACTACGGTGGATTACTTTGGTTTTCAGAAGAACATTTTAGAGGTAAGCATGTGTCCTTATTAATAATATGTATAATCATGGACAGAATAATCCATTACCGATTTTATAAATTCAAGCCCCAACCATAATTAAAGTATCTGTAATATTTTGAGTAAAGGGTCGATTGGCCGTAGTAGGCGGAAGCGTCACCTCGTGGCGTTGCCGAAAATATTTTCATGTCTGGAAAAGATAACTATATATTCACAAAATATATCCCAATAATTTCATAAAGGTGTAGAAACTCATTTATATAATAGGATTGTTGATTTCTGTATGTAAATTATTAATGATTATGTACGTTGCCTTGTTAATTGAGGATGTTATAATATTTTCCCATTGTGGCCTAAGCAATTTAAAGCCTAATAAATATTAGATAATTTTATCTTGATCGCCAAAATGTAGAAAAGATAGTTTCTGTTCATATAATTGTATTATTTTACTTGAAGCCTTCCATTACTTATTGTAACTGCCCTACTTCAGTAGGTTAAATATAATTCATCATTGTTTGTAATAATTCATTTGTACTTCTATTATAAAATCCAATTCAAATATTATAAAGAAATCATAATGAATACAGTATACAGTCCACACCAGTCTCTGTTACTGATGCTGGTTAGCTCAGGGGAAAGGGGGGGTAAGTTGTTCCGAGTCCTAGGCGAAGTCCACAACAACGACGAAAAATGTTCAATATTTATTTTGGGGCGCCACCTTGTTTTGGAAGGAGACTCCAGGGACTGTAACAAGGAACCAGTCCTTTCCAGGTTCCGGGACTTCACCAGGGTAAGCAGGTGTAGGGACCCAAGAGAATTACCAAAGGTCGATGAACCGTTTACAATAAAAGTTAAATTTAATTGTGAGAATAAGAATATATTTATAAATTTAGTAAGTAGGAAAATGTTTGGTGCGACTCCAACTATATTACTATAACTATAAATTTGAATCCTTAGCTTTTCGTTGATCTTAGTAGAGTACTGTATAGTAAAAGTATAGGAAACTAATAGTTAAGCTGTGAAGACGGGAAAACTCAAGACTACAGAACTTTACAGACTCGAGTTTATTGCAATAATTCCCGTAAAGGGCAAAAACGTATCCTATATCATTTTATAACAGTTACAGACAGTATTGCCTCTAATCTGCGCTACAGTGAAACAAAAAAAACAAACTCCATATATATAACCAAGACTATTACTGATATAACCACACAGACTTAGATAAGATACCTTAAGATAATTAAACCTTTCTTACAATACAGATATATAATTTAAACATTTAACATAAACCAACTTAACTACCTAAAGACAGTAAAAGAGTAATAATTGATGCAACTCTTATTTGTGGAGTCCCAGGCGCTGAGTATCCTTCGAGAGGTATATCGAGAGGAATGGTCCCCGTCTCGAAAAAAAAATTCGAATTGAAAACCGAAAACCATCCTACACCACCACAAACAACACCAGGACCACCATTGATCAATCAGAATGGATTTGTCTGGTGTTACAAATCCATTTGTTAATGGACTGTTAGTATGTTTGTCTATACGGTGGTATTTTCCTTAATTTAATTTCCAAGAGAAAATGGTAAAAATTTCTGCGAGGGGACAAAATTTTCTGCCTATGTATCTATACTTTGAGAAGTTGATGATCCTATAGTTTTCACTTTGCAGTCCTAAGACACCTTCAGTCTGCAGTGTAATTTTACTACATTACAAACTTAATTTAAAGGCTTGTGTTAATGGAGCTAAAACTCGACATACACCAGGGCCTTCCCACCATATCTGCGTTTATATAAGAATAGGTGGGTTCGCCGTCCTTTTTGAATGTTGTCAGTGAACATCGTAGTGCACTCAGTTTGTGCACCCTGATGAGACATGAGGATACAGTGTGCTGTTATGAAAGTAATGATCATATTCAGAAAAAGAAAACTGATTTATTCATCCAAAATGGTGCAAATTGCACAAAATATACTTCAACAAAGCCTCCTCCTGCAATACACCCTGCGTAGACAATTCTGTACGCTTGGAAAGCACCTCGGAACCCCTTGGCTGGCATGCCTCTCAGGAGAATTATAACTTCAGCTTGGATGTTCTCCACCGACACCCACTGCTTTCCTCTCAGCTTTCTCTTCAGCCGGTGGTAAAAAAATATCACACGGACCTATTGGGGTTGTAAGAAGGTTGGGGCAGCACGGGATTCTTGTTCTGTGTAGGGTAGATGGTAACGACGAAGGCCGTGTGGCTGTGGGCATTTTTGTAGTGGAGCTTGAAGATGACTTTAATATCAGGCCGGACGCGGGCGATCTGGCGTTTTCAAGTCTCGAGCGCCTCCAGATAAAACATTGCGTTGGACAGTTTTTCCTGGCGGTACAAACTTAAAATGGACGATTCCTCGAACTTCAAAGAAGACTATCAGCATTATTTTGATACGAGAATTGCTCATGTGCACATTTTTGGGTTCGGGAGAGTATTGTGTGAGCCACTGGGAGCTCTGCCTTTTGTATTGAAGTATGTACTGATGCTGTTGTGTAACTCACATGTATATCTTAAATGTGTGCTTGGGTGATAATTAATTATTCTAATTCTTGATGAAACAGAAATTAAATTATTATAAGTTACGGAGAGACATTTTAATGTTTGTGTATTTATAATTTTATTTTTTGAAACTAATTAGGCATTTAATATACTGTAAAATTTTACTTTGCCCGTTATTACCTCTTTTGTACTGTGAAAGAGAGCTCTGGCGTGAATTTTAGTAACTAATATAATGAGTTAAAACTTGTAGAACATGATAATGTCACAATTTTTTTTGCACCAAGTTTTTTAATAATTAAATTTATAACAATCAATGAAAAATGAGTTATTGTTTTTATATGATAAATAATAATCATTGACTAATTTTAACTCATTACAAAAATTTTCCTTAATAGAAATGCTAGAAATATTGCTGGAAAACACGAGTAATAAAATGTTTCTAATTACCAGCTATATATATATATATATATTATTTTTTTTTTGTAAAACTTACGTGAAAACTTCCAATATATGTTTAACTCCAACGGCAGAAGTCTCCACCGTCTCCTGGACAACAACACGACTCCACATCCAACTACTGACACCTGAGGAGCCCACGCACTACAATCACAATGGACGGCAACCTTCTCGGAACATACTGGACATCGGTCTAGCTGGCTCCCTGGACGGACACATCGAGGTGTTTGCAGTGTCTGATCTTTCGTTAGGACCACGTGCCAGTTGTCTTCGACCTCTCGGACGACGGGAGCACCAATCACATCCTCCTGCTCGTCCCACCAAGATCAACTGGCACCGCTTTGCAAACCTCCTCACTGACAGACATCGGCCACCACCAACTCCTGCCGAGTCACCGGACCAGCTAGAACGACAAGTACACGACTTGACTTCCATCCTCCAAGAAGCTATGACGGCCTCGTCATCTCCTCTCTCCCGGACTGACATCACTCCACCTCTACCTGAGGAGTTGAGGGAGGAGATTCCCCTTCGTCGCAGACTGCGAATGGAGTTTCAGCAGTCCCGATGTCCCCACGCCAAGTAGACCTTCAATCGCCAGGCCAGAAAATGATCTCGTCTCCTGGCTGAACACAGAGCGGATGCGTGGGATGACTTTGTGAGACATCAAGCTGACGGTACTGTCGGCGGGCATGTGGAAAATCTCCAGGGCACTTCGAGGGGAGAAGAAGACCAACCGACCACTTCATGGACAGCGTGGTATTGTTCTACTCCCCTGGAGAACGAGCAGAGGCCTTCGCCGACACCATGGAAGACCAATTCTCCCCACACGCATATTTCTACGGACGAGGACATCTGCGAAATGATTGAAAACTTCCTGGAGGAATACCAACCTGACGAAGACGACCTACTGCCCACTGTGACTACACTGGAAGTGCAAGACCACATTCGCCGCCTTCGCCCGAAGAAGGCCCCTGGCCCGGACTCCTTAGGAACTCCAGCATTTAAGAACTTGCCGGCTTGGGTGATCGTCAACGATCACCTGCATTTTCAACTCATGGCCTACGCCTGGCTCACTTCCCGACCACCTGGAAGGATGCCTAGGTGATCATGATACCCAAGCCCGGCAAGGGCCCTCTCTTCCCGGAGAACCACATACCGATCTCCCTCCTGCCTGTGCTCTCCAAGATTCTGGAGAAGATCCTCTTGGCGAGATTCCCTGAGGAGTTTCTTCACGTCTATCAGGACAGAACAATTCGGCTTCCGCACCGGCCACTCCACCACCCTTCAGCTTCGCAGAATCCTAAACAACATCACCGGAGCTGTAGGAAGGAAGCACCACTCCACTTCGGTCCTGATAGACGTGAGCAAAGCCTTCGACAAGGTGTGGCACGAGGGACTGCTCTTCAAGCTGTTATCGTCTCCATTGCCTGGCAGGATTTTCCCGGCTGCTCCGCAGCTATCTCCACCTCCGGACCTTCTCCGTCAGCGTTGCCCGATCAACCACCACGACCCGCCCAGTGACATCTAGTGACATCTCGGCCCGATCCTGTACCTGTGGTACACAAACGAATTTCAGGTCGCTCCGAGAGTGCAGTTCTTCCTGTACGTGGATGATGCGCTCCTCACGGCCACTTCTGCCAACCTGAGGATGGCTGGGTTCTACATTCAGCGGCAGCTCCACCTACTGGAGCCCTGGTTGACCAAGTGGAGGATCAAGGTCAACGTTGACAAATGTAAAGCCATAAACTTCACAAGGACAAGGAGACAAGCGGACGTCCGTCACCTGTCACTCAACGGCGACAACATACCGTGGAAGACGTTAGTGAAGTACCTGGGGGTACTCCTGGACTCCAAGCTGACCTTCACACCCCACGTTCAAGAGGATCTGTGGCCAAGCGGAGGAAGGGCTTCGGCAAGCATCGGCCCCCTGCTCAACTCCACGAAGCTACCGACCAGGACGAAGGTCCTCCTCTACACGGCTCTGATACGACCAGTGCTAACATATGCGGCCCCAGCCCCCAATTTGCTTTATCCCGTGCGGATCCCGTGCGGCGGACCCACTAGACGTCATCGTAACGTTACCGGGCGTTACACTTTTTCATGAGTGACTCCGAGCCCGCAACCTAATTTAAGACGTTTGTCACGTCAAAATAAATTATAAATGTTACGTTTTTTGTTTCCATGGGTATAAAATAATATTTTATGTAATCTGCTCCTTACTATTTACCTGTCCTATATATTTATGACGTCACGACTACTACTACCGCTAAAAAGGAACGCTTGTTTTCTGATTACACTAACACATATATTTAAGGACACAAACGTGTGAATAACACACATAATTATAAAGGTTTTAATGTTTGTTCCCTGTCTCAAGTTATGATGTATATGCTTTATTATTATTGTTTAAAATCAAAAATCCAGTGACCATATTTGACATGATAATATTATTTATTTCTAATTAGTCTCAAATTATGTCATTTTTATCTTTCTAAAAAATATTTATAACAAATTTCATATGTATAATACATAAATAATCATATATAATATTCATTAAAAAAACTAATTTTTATAAAGATTTGTATTATATTTTTAAATGATTGACACACAATCACGCAAAACTCACTGAAGAGATTTACACAAAATTTGATATGTTCAATACTTAGATATACTTAGAATATTTAAAATATTATTATATTAAAATACTTAAAATATACTGATTTAATTTAATTTTCCAAGTGTATTTTATTGTATAAATAGTTAATATCACCTGATCGTGTTACAGAGCCCAATCATTCTAGTATTTTGTATGTTCTATGTATAAATATCAGTTGTTAGTAGAATGAAAACGGTAATGTAAAGTACGATGTGGTTTTTAACATATATGCAGCAATAAGGCATTAAACTAATTAGTATATTCTGTTATCTGATGATGTCCATTACGTATAGCTTATTGGCCATATCCCAAAACGTAATAATTAAGTGTTAGAGAAGGCTCACTAATAAATATAACATCACAGATTAGAACTAAGGCACCAAAGATAGTATTACATACTTATTAGTCATTATCAGGTAACAAAGGCACATTGTGGCGATAATCCTATTCACTGTTTTATTATAATACCCTGCTAATGAATTCCTTACAAAGCCTTTAAACAATGGAAGCTCGTAAATGAGTATTGTATTTTTAAGTATTTTGTTAAGCGAGTTTTATTAAATTTCAAATACAATTGTTATTGATATTAATAAAATAAATAAATATAATTCCTTTTATTTTAGAGCGTCTCTCAGTACAAACTGCTTTACAGAGCAACTCAAGTGAAACTTAACACTAAGAACTTACACTAAGGTTGGCTATTCCAATTCAATCTATAAATAATCTAAAACTAAATTGGTGAGGTTAAAATACAGTTTTTATTTTAATCTGCTCCTTACTATTTAAACCCGTCCTATATATTTATGACGTCACGACTAC
>NW_025776591.1:0-62511 GCF_021130785.1 Homalodisca vitripennis | reverse complement strand
TACAGTCCACTTCAGCACCTTCGCGTCTGAGAGAAGGATATATGGAGAATACTGTGTCTCATATTTCCCTATAAAATACGAAAAATACACATAGACCTTGTTCCTCATATTTTATTATAGTCATTACTCTAAATTTAAAGTACGAATTTTTTAATCAATAAATTTTTGTATTCTTAACATAAAGTCTCAACTACGATATAAAGGGTGTTTTTTTTTTAATTGGCCATCATTGTGATCTGGAAAAAGATCAGTTTGACGACAAACATTCAAAGAGAACAGTTTCTTTGTTTCAGAGATATTTCTAAAAACGTACATAAAACTTTTTTAAACTGACACGATTTTATAAAATGCGGCCAACTCTGTTCATCTAATGGCATACTTTGTGTTTTATTATTATTATTATCTCTGATACGAATAAAAAAGTAATTTTATGCCTTTTCTATTCTTGGTACTTTTTGATATTACCAATAGTGACGAAGATACGAGACCTGAAACTTTTAAGATTCCTAATTGAGTGACACAATAATAAAACACCTTTTATCATACTGCAAATGCCTTTAACATTAATTTTTCTACTCATATCAGAGAGAGAATAATAACAAAGGGATGTTCGGTAATAAAAATATTGATTACCATAATCGAAAATGGTATCAGTTATTAAAATTTTGAAATCATATTTTAAAATCTATCTAAACACAAGGAAGAGTTTGCAATTTTATTGAGGTTCTTAGCAAATATTCAGCAATACCAAAACTGAATAAACGGCAGCTCTCAATGTGGGCAATGCCTTGTCACAGCAAATCTCCTCTATATCAGTTATTTATTATTTTATTTAAATCATTTTAGTGGCAATATATTTGTGGAAAAACCTTTGTAAAACTGTTATTTTTTTTCCAATTCTTGAGAAAAAAAATGCTAGTTTTTCAGATATTAAAAATTCAAATGACCGCCATTTTGAAAATACTAAAGATAATTTTATGATATTCTTTACAGTAATTGGACTTGTTACGATAAAATTTTTCAGTCACATTCAGTATAATTTAATTTATTTTATTTTTAAGAAATTCTATTTTTTTATAAAAAAAACACATACAGACAGACAGATGGGAAAGCAAGCATCAGAGAACCATGTTCATATGGTGAAATATGCTTGTCTTGATCTTAGCAATAACCTTGGTATAACTTTGTCGAGAGTTGTTACGGGATACTTTGTATGTATATTTATAGAACATTATGATTATGTTAATTTTCAGTAATACATTATTTCATTGTGAATGTCAAGTGAAATGTATCCAAAGATCGATGCGATTTTATGGTGATAGGACAAGATTGGAATTTAAACTCCTCCTGATAAAAATCGGCGTGTTTTTAACGTATAAATACAGTAAAATTCAAAAATTAGTTATTGGTTAAGATGGAAGAGTTCATAACTTCAGTAATATCAGCAAGAAAGTGGAGGTTTATCGGTGTTTGAAAACTTTCGTGATTTCCAAGACAAAATGCTAAGCCACAACTTGAATAATTTGGTAGTTTGGTTTCTTTACCTTCTCTGAGATACATATATTGTGTGTGCAATGAGTTTGCTCCACGAGTAATATATGTTTGTTATTGACGATGGAAGGTTTTCCAGGATATTAGGATTTCGGGTATGCCATCGTTACATATACAATATGCATATGACTACGTTTCGAGGGTTGAAATCCACTTCATCAGGTATAAGAGCAAGTAATGTATAAATCCCGCAATTTGCAGCAATGTATTGCCCCTAAAAATGTAAAGAAAATAATGGAATATACTCGAAAACTGTTTGAAATCCAGACAGGAGAAAATTAACCCAGGTGTTGTCACAGCACAGAAATGAAGAGCACAAACACAGGCCACACTTATACAAGCGAAAGTGGGATACGAGTAATTTATTTTTATATGTTGATTTAGAAAGTAATGTATACAATCCATCGTGAACATTATTTATTACCGTTCTATCATACGTGTATATATTAAATATCAGGTAACCGAGCTGTGCTCGGTATTTTTTCTGGTAAATCGTGTTTTGGGATTCATTTTATGGTAATGATATATACTACAGATTCCGCAAACGATAAAACTATAAATGGCATTGCTGTTTATTATCCTGCCATCTTACGCATTAAAGGATTTTGTAATCTGTCTCCTTTGTTCGTCACTGATAGTTCTAGATTATTTATTGTACTGTATATCAGGAGAATGTAACAACTTTTCTTGTATGTGAAAATTTTCATAGTTATAACACAAGGCAATAAAGTAAACTTTGTATGCATAATCACAAATGAACGAATGAATAACGTTTATTCCAGCAGTTTATATATACATGTATACAATATTTTCTTAGATGAAATAACTATTATATATATATATATATATATATATATATATATATATATATATTATATTATTTTATATTATATATTACATATTATTATATATAAGCAGCTGATATATAGAAAAAAATGTAAGATAAGTGTAACGAATAGCACAATAAATATAACAATACTAGAAAAACTTTGGTATACTATTGGTATAAAACAAATGCTCTAGAACTATGAAAAGCTTTGTAGTTATTAAGCCTGAGATTTGTAATGTTTTGCCTATTAACTTTAGAAGTCTTCCCATCAAGACTTTCAAAGAAAAGTACAGCATTTCCTGGTAAATAATTCTTTGCACAAAATAACTGAGTTATTTGGTTTAGATTTTGCAACTTTGCGTGTTTAAATTACTCTTGCATGAATAATCAAGGGGTTATTTATTGTTAAAACTCTGTACGAAAATGTCTGTTAGTAAGAACTGTTAGCTAAGAAGATTATTGTTAATTATATGGTAATTATAAGTTAAACTGTGATATGATTTAAATGTGTTTTGATCTCATGCCTGCTAATTTATTTTTATTACACGTTATTAATGCTTAGCTTGTGGTTGTCGGGACTAATGCAGGTTGTATTTACCTTTTGGACAATTATATTCCTGACACCTTCAACAACAGTAAAGATATTAATCTAGATTTCACTGAATAAATAAATACATGTGCGAACACGGTGGACCAACCTGTAATTGCCAGACTGAGATTTCGGTTTGCTAATTAATGGCCCAGCGACCCAACAAAACAGTCAGGCAACAATTAAACGCTGTTGGGAAACATTACTTTTATTCGACCAACGACCATTTTTATCCGTAAAATATTGCCGTATCGCTTATTCTGTCAGTATTTTGCGCAGCAACAAGGAATAAAAACAAATTCAGATCAGCAGTAAAGCCCGAGCTAATCAACGGTTATTCTTCATCAGTCAAGTGTCCGTTGTTCATTGATTAGTGTGGAATTCTCTCTCGTTGTGCATTTAAATAATAATGTTTTATAATATATATTTATATCATCATTACGTATCAGGCACTTGCTCAATTTCTAGAATTCTTCTTTTATATTTAATCTTGCTTCACGAGCTTGATGTGAAGTTGAAGATGACCTGGTGAAGTGCGCCGGTAACTGTGGAGTGGTGTGTCATCGGAACTGCGTCCAGCAAAAAACCCGAAGTGCTAAGAAGGACTGGGTTTGCGAGTCCTGTAAGCCTGAGAGTTCCTCATTGTGTAGCGGCAAGTCTGGGACTACAACCGTGAGTAAAGAGTTCCTTATTAATACCGTGGAAGCTTTCAAGAAAGAAATGCTCATCGAGTTGAGGAAACTGAATGATCATTGAATAATTTATAACACGGTCATTTAAGATTTATTAATAAATATATTAGTAAAATTATAATAGTTATAAGGACAAAACACATAGGAGAACTGAACAGCTAGGAATATACTGGAGACGTAGAGGGAGTGGGGTACATCAATCGTCGTCCAGGAATCTAACGATGCAGTACAATATCAGTCTTCATGGCGGTAAATTCAACCATGTTCTCTGTTTGTCAAAATGAGTTGCAGATTGTTGCCACCTCTTCATTTGTTGGTTCCTTTGATACCGGAAATTTACTTCGAGCGCTGTCTGTAAGCTACTTGGTCCATCAAAATCCTCTAACTACTTCGTCTTGGCCAGATCACAGAGACTTCCGACATGCGAAAACCAATTCCTAGTCGATATTGGACAGACATTGAGTCTCCCTCATTGAGGACGACAATTTTAAGCTTGGAAGTAATCTGTAACACCAGACTCTCTCCACCAGTGGGCATATATCTATTTCTTGGGATCTGGCATTGGAATCCCCTACGATAACATTCCACCAAGTATGTTTCAAAATGTCCAGCACATTTTCCTTTTCTTAGTATTTTGTAACGTATTTGCTCAGAAGATACCAGTGTAGAATCCTATTTTGAAAGGTATTATAATAAACTAAATCCTAGGGGTTGCACACTAATAACATGCTTAGCCTTTCAGCTGATAAAAATTTTACTATATTGTATACAACACTGTGCCCTACACTAATTATCCTTGTCTGTGACTATGTCCTGGTCTAGCTCTAACTAAGAACACTTCGTCTAGTCCTTGAATTGTTTCCAGTTAGTTAAAAAAATAATCAAATCTCTTGATTGAATTTTTTCGATCCCCTCGTTCGATGCGCCGCATGCCTTATATTATGGCTCGTATTTTAACGATATAGCTCTGGCAGGAAAGAATGCTAGATTTCACATCGAGTAGTTTCTTCATATAAACAAAAGACGCAACCATAGGTACAAAACTTCTGATAGACTTCACATATGGGTATTTCTTATCAAGGTAATTTTTCTAAACTGTCCATTAAAATACAATATTGTTGTACACTTGGACACATTTTTGAATGTTCATCGTATTAATAATAGATTTGACAAAGAAATTTATTCAATTAATTCATGTGTTTGGAGTTGATGAGTGCAATAAGAGAGTTTCATTATATATAGTATACATACACACACACAAATTTATATATACATATGCAACCCTGTTAATAAAATTAAATATTTTATTTTGCCAGAACATAAAAAAATCTATAGGAATCGTTTAAAGTACTATACGAAATCCTTAAATCATTCACGCAACATCGAAATTCAGTCAAACACAATATTCTCAATCATAAAACATCCACTTTTGTCGATTTTTCCACTTCCAGTGCCGATTGTTAGTATATTGGGTGTGCAGTCACCCAGCCGCATGCCATAAACTCGCCAGCACGATAAACGCTTTGGGAGCTAAAAGCGTTTCAAGCGCGATTTTAACGCTTTGGGCGTCGAGGTATTTTTAATTGATAATGGCAACTTGTTGACAAAACGAACTCCTGCCTGTGACGATAAGTGTTCGTAAATCACAGGCCTGTATCTATCGGTTCGGTAAATATCTCTGCCTCTCGTTTCATACGCATGTATGTCTCTTGCACTTGTCATGGTACATTTAGACATGCAAAATAAAGTTTTCTCTAAAATATAGATGCTCTGAAGAGTCAACAGTTGCAGTTTTTAAAAGTTTACTTGCAAGATTCTCTGAATTTCAAATGCGCGATTATGCGTATTTCTTGCTTTTGCATTTTGAGCACTGTGTGGAATTGGCTATTTGCTCAAACTCCCCCCCCCCCACACTAAGTCGTAGGTGAGATGGGGG
The DNA here is from genome assembly GCF_021130785.1 of Homalodisca vitripennis. Classification (NCBI taxonomy): domain Eukaryota; kingdom Metazoa; phylum Arthropoda; class Insecta; order Hemiptera; family Cicadellidae; genus Homalodisca; species Homalodisca vitripennis. Next base: position 56,914 of record NW_025776591.1, on the reverse strand, counting down.
TAAATCAAGCCGTAATACGCCATCCTCAGAACCTGAGCAGGGCAGTATTTTGCTAAGGACCTCTGAACATAAATACCTGATGACAATTTAGTGCATACATGATCTATGTGGATTTTTTAAGTCAATCCCCTATCCAGGAATAGTTGCTATATTCCTAGCTGGTACATTCTAAAATACTGAAAAAAAGAGTAAACAATATTTCATATAACGCTTTCAAGACGAAACACAACAATGAGAGTTCTTTCGTTTATTTAATTTGTGAGGATGTAGGTGCGGTGTGTACCTTATTATTATACCTATATATTATAAAAGGAGGAACAACATTTAAAGATTTACGAATGCTAGACTAGGAAGATGTTTAAAATAAACGACCTCTAAACCTTAGTTTATATAAAAGTACTAGCGGGCCCGGCGCGCTTTGCTGCGCATTTCAATAATTTTTTGCAAAAGTTACCCACGGCTTCGCACGCAAATCTTAAGAACCGAAGTCCTTATATTACTTAGTAAATTTTTTTTTTACTATAATAAATTTTAGATTAAATTAGTTATATCTCCGATGCCACGATTGAGCTTGCTTTGTTGTCTCGATCGAGAGAATATGTACACACGGAGTTTTGAGAACCATACTTCTGTCAAAAAAAACAACTAAGGTTGATTTTATAACATTCTTTATATTTGTAGCCAACGTAAGATAGTAATTATGATATCTGCATTACTCTTCTGATCAAGCATGAGCATGGTTTATATTAAATAAATATTGCAGTTAAAGGTGAATTTTTACGTCAAATTTGAATTGTATTATCTGGATAGTAAAGTCTATGTTTAACAGTGATTGCAAAAACAGTTTAAACAAAATTTGTCGTTTCTCTTAAGCTTACTCTATGCTTTAAAACTATAAGTGTAATATATGTTTACAAAGAACAGCTGATTAAAAATTTGAAAAGACGTTAACATATGTTTGCTGCAATGCATTTCTTATGGGTATTTCTGTAACCAGAGGGGCGGAATCCTGAATCGGGAAAGGGATGGGCATCTGCTGCAGTAAATCCGATAAGTGTAATTGATATAAAGCTTCAGCTCAAGAGTTGCCGCCGTCTACACATCTCGGTGAGACCGGGGTTGTTTCTCTAGATTTTGAACACATCTGTTTGTACGCATTGCGACCAATCACTCGTTTACAAAGTTCAAATTTAGTGGCCTTTCTTATGTCATGGGCCAACCAATAAAAGTCAAGAAATAATACTAGGAATTTTTTACTGGTAATTTTTCGGAATTTTTTGTGCCTCAAAATACACATTTTACAAAATCTTTTTCTTTTAAAGTTCCGAGGACATATTGCCAGAATTAGTTAAAAAATAGTAGGAACATAATAGATATATTTTTATAAAAAAATTAGAGCATGATTGATCAGTCAAAATGATATTGAGTATATGTTTAAGATAATAAATTAGTGTATAATCTTGTCTGCTAAGTTATGATAATATTTAAATAGACACATTAGAGCATTAGAAAATAATTATTTATAATATTTAATGTACATGTTTAAGCCTAATATTTTAATTGTAAATCAAGCATATATCCTGTCATTTAATACAGCACAATAGTTACTTAATTTAAACTTTGAAACGTAATAGTACATAATTTACTTCATAAGTTACAATAACTCATTTTTGTCATTTCATTCTTGCTCGTTTCCGCTATTTTTATTTTTTACTCTTTTTGTATACAGTATCCCCAACACAGGCACAGACTTATGGGGTACCTAAATTTCTCTTATTGTGTAAATTTATTGGCCTAATTATTAGTAAAAAAAGAAATAAAAACTTAAAAGGATGTAACCATTTGTTCAGTAACGTCTCTTTAACTTTTAATCAAAATAATGTATTACCAGTTTTTAGATGTACAATATTTTAAGTGAATTGTATATTCAAATAATTTAGAAACCTTACAATATTATGTTTACCCATTCACGACTTTTGTACAACACTGCTGTTCTATCTTATACGTGAAGAAATGTTAATTACAGTAATGTAATTTTCAACAGCATCGTCTCGTCTTGTTAACAATATTATAGTCTTATTACACATAAAATACTGGCGGTTTACGGCTCGCGGGGTTGAACTTATGACCGAGACAAGCTAATTTAGTGTCCAAATAATTATCATTTCTTTTATGAAAGCTGTGATTACCTCAGTTACGTAATTAAAATAGTAAATGGAGATTTTATTATGATTGTTTTGTCGTTAGCTAAAATTAGGAGAAGAGTAATGGACGTTAGATGAATGGCTTACATGTGCGTTAGATCGATACATAATTCAATGACGTTATATGTTTACATGTATTATCTCTGTTTTCGCACTCTACAGAGAGTAGATAATTACAATTGATAGAAGCTAAACGATTCAATATTGCGTTTATTTTTATTGGTCTATACTTGCCCTCATGTAAATGGGTATCTTTCAATGTTTTAACTTTATGAGCAAATACTTGCCTAACTATTTTATAATGCGCTTGTATTTTTTACGTATTATGTAAATTTTTCTACATTATTGTTTTTATAGAAATATGATTAAGTCTATTTAGATTAATAAGTTTCTTTTCTTTGCAGCATTTTGGGAAATGTACTATTTCAGATAGGCAATAAGTGTTCTCATCATGTCAGATTGTATAAAGATGTATTATGATGGTTTTGATCATAATTCAAGAATGTTCGTTGCCCAAACAGAAGCCTCATCGCATTATATTATTTCTAAAGTCTATAAAACCTGCCCCATCAGTTGTTTCCTCTCGATGTTTTATACAGATGTAAATTTCCCTTGATATAAGGAAAATCAATCCGTAAATAAATACATTCTGATAATAACTATGAGATATTCTTACCAGTTCTCAAAGACAATAATAAGGTATGGTACTTTTTAAAGAACGGACAATGACAGTAATTTTTCTTTATGTACAAAAAATAAAGAGACCAACAATAAAGGAAACCCTACGGGTGGTTAATCTTTCATCTGGGTGGTTCATTTCGCGGGTTTCGCAGTGAACAAGAAAGAGTCTGGCTTAAGATCATGTTTCTGAGCTGTTTCTTGACAAATACAATCGCAGTGCCCCTTCAGTACATTATGTATTACATTTGTTTCTTTCAAAAATCTGAGAACGGGTTAAAAAGCTGGACAGATCTGAGAATATACTGTTCTATTGTTTTTATTGTAATCAGTAAAATATTTCTTAAAGCAATGAATAAACTCGACCGTTCTAATAGTAATTTAAATTTAGAACACAAAACAAAGAATATAATTAAGTTACAATATTTTGGGTTATTTTAAAACAATTAGGATAACGCTTCTTGAATTTCACATCTGAAACATTACCTTATACCATTCATAAACTTATTTTCATTTCTAACTTATCTCGATTAACAACTTACCCTACTTTTAGTTTAATATTCTGATTTTCTCTTTAACCAAGATACAAAAGCTGAAGTTGTGGAATGAAAGTCGTACCATAACTTAACAGTCGAGGGCTTGATGACAGAAAAATAAAACTCACAAATCCGAATACGAGTCAGAGGGAAAGAGCTTGTTCAAGAAAACTCACTGTTGTGATTTGCTAGTCAGTTGTAAAACAACTCTATCGTGATTCACCAATCAGAGGGCGAGAGCTTTTTCAATAAATCTCACTGTTTTGACGTAAGGTTATTACACGGCGACATCATTTCAAGATTCACCAATCAGCAGGTTTGGCTCTTGCATAATAAAATAAGTTGCCGGATATTTTAGTTATGGGTATAAAACCCCGCAATATTATTCATGTCATTATTACGCAATAAAATGCTTAAGCTCACAGTCGATATCGACAACTTTAAGGTAGAAATCCTGCCCATTACATTCTTTTTTTATATTTACATGGTATGGGTTAAGCCCAGCAGTACATACAGTCGTGAATTGCAGTTCATAGGCTACGAAATTATCAAATAAAATTATTTTTTGTGTTACGCCAATCAGATCTTAGTGTTGTCACATTAATAGTTCAGCTCAATAAAAATTATTGATTCAACCGTCAGATATTAGGAAGCTTTCCAGTATCTTTCTATCTAGTTGCCAGGTGTGGTTGATATAAACATGTATGGTGCTACAACTCATGTGTTCATAGTTTGGATTTTTTTTCGGTTTGTGTTTTTACGTGCGCGCACGCATGTTCGTTACTTGGACAATTGTTACAAACCTAAATACAATATGACAAAAATTTCAAGAGAAGCAACTTGAGCCTATACATAGGCTTTTCTATCCATGTATGATAATTTCGTGGTCAATTTTAATTTTATATTGCTTTTTATTTAAATAAAACTAAACTAGTTACAAAAACGGGAAATTCCAATCAATGACCAATAAGTGAAATAATTTAATTCAATTAATCGGCTAGTTACTAATTTTTTACTGACTAATTTGGAATGTGATGTTGAATTTTATTATAATTTTACTCAAGGAGTTGTATTTTAGTTAATATAATCTAGTTTTGAACATCATTTGGAAATACATTATGATTCAACTCAATCAATTAATATCAAATGTAAATAAAATTGCACACTTTATATTTAATTTACACAGGTTTTATGTATAACTTGTAACGTTTCTAAAATTTGGTTACACAGATTTTAAATCGAGAAATTTAGCTGCTAAAGTAGCTTTTTTGGTTTCTTTATCAATAATTAAAATGTAAAACCTTTTTTTTTTAATATATGCTTAAATTATATATTTTATAATTGTAAAATATATAAAAACTATAACTTTGATTTTTATAATTGGCCTAATACCTTCCTTATTGTAATAATTATTACCATTATTGTTGAATATTCATATTTTAATAGTTTCTCCGCACGTTAACCTTTATAAAATGCTCTAGCCAAATAAAAGTTATAAAGATGAACGTTGAAATAGCGGCATGAACTTGCCACCTAGTTTTGGGTCTGTTATTATCAATCAGTCAAAGTAGAACTTGTCACAGGCTGCATAATCAGTTATAAATTACCTGTCAAGGAAATTCATTATTAATTATTCTTTGCAATATGTCATCTCCGAGCAGTTCTTGCAGATATCCCAGGTTCAGTATAAAGTGTCACACAGATTTATTCCTTAATTTGTTTAGTATTAATTTGTGTTTAAAAAATCAATTCATAACAACTCAGCAAGTACAAAAAATTAAATACGAGTACACTTTAATAGTTGCACGTTTACCTTTCGCATCTCAAAATTTTAATTTAAGAATGAAATAATGATCGGATGGGGATGCAATATAACAATAAGTCGTGAGAACAAGAAATCAATTTTCTTATACAGTCTAATTTAGTTTTTTTTAAGAGGGGGATATCCTGTTTAGACTTATGCCCGTCCTCATGAGCACTGGCTAGTGCGAGGATCGTACCAAGCAGAATAACAAGGAGAGTCTGTACAGTAACACTCAATAGTACCGTACAAAATGGAACTGGTCACATACAGAATTTGAAACTACGCAATATCTCAATCAGACAAAAAAGTCCGACGCCTTAGACCGTAAGACAAGGCACTACTGTTTAAGATCTTATTTAGTAATGGTACAGGATTTTGAGCCGAATAGGATACTTAATAATAATTTATTTTATAGAAATTCGTAAACTATTCATAAAGGTCTGAAACGTTACTTTGAATTCGAAGCTAAAGTATTTTACAGCTACAGTTACTTAAAACTTATTTCGTATTCTATTTACCAAGTTAATAATTACTATTAAATTCCTCTTGTGCTCCGTATACGATGCACAATCTGAATTATACTACTAATTAAAATGCTACAAAGAAATTACTAACTAATAACCTAACTTCGACTATGTTTATTAAAAATGTAAAAACAATCTATACATATAAGCAAGGACCGTTGATAAATACAAAATATCCTACTAAGACTCCTGGCAGTGTTCATGGATGAAAATGTCTTCCCTTTCACCATCCAGTACCGGTCAGCCAGTATTGTGGCCTGAAATATTTACCGACGTACTGGAGAATTGTATCAGAACATCTCTGTTGCTCTCTTCCTGTCTTAAATTCTCACGTCCGGTCAGTCATCCCTAACTACTGGTCAGTGAGTACAGTAGAACATGAACGGAGAATCTATATTTTCACCCTCCTCCTCTGTACTCGCAATACCTCTAAATTATTTTTTTTATACTCTTCAAATATTACTAAAACTTTTTACTATCCTACATATATGGTATATATTCCATATTGTTATGTTGGAACGCCATCTTGTGTTGTACGGTTTGGTGTCCAATAGCTTTACCGTTGGAATAAATAAATAATATAAATCCAATAGCAGTCATTGTCGATGTGTTATGTAGAACGGGTTTCATTGACTAAAACACGATTGATGTAAGTAATCAATTATTACATTATGTTGTTCATCTAACGAACTGGATGACATGAAGTGGCAGCACGAGATTGAAAACATTCATCAGTATTTGCTCTAGTACGGTAACTACGATACTTATCTCTGCTATCTTGTTGTACTGGTACTGTTCCACACTACGGGATATCAACTTGCTATCCCGGCGTACATCAATGAAACTTGATATTCCCCTGTTCTTTAATACAACTTGCTATTAAATGTGCATCAACGGAACTTGCTATCCCTGTGTTCTTTACCTTCTTGCTATTTCAGTATTCATCAATGCAACTTGTTATGGTAGTGTTCATAAATGCAACTTACTATTGTAGTGTTCGTTAATGCAACTTACTATCCCAGTCTTCGTCAAAGGAACTCAATGCTGTCAATATGTTTAACAAATATTAGGTTCGCAAGCACTTTTTTGTTTTACAAATTAAACTTTGATACTTTGACATATTTTTTGTTACTCAAATTTAATGTTATGAGGTAAGTCGGATAATCGTTTTACGTAGATATAGTTGGCTGATTTGATATACTGTGTTAAAATTTTCAGTATATAATTTTTAAACAACAGAAACTATCTCGTTCTTTCTGTGTTATAACAACCTTGTGACTATGGCACGTATAAACAATTATATACTTTTATTAAATAATCGTATTATACAATAACATTAAAATTTTAATTTTATGAACAAAAACAATGTTAGAATTTGTAGGGGAGCGTAGAATGGAAATTTGATATTCTGTTTGATATATTTTCTGCGGCAATGACGGGAGTAAAGACAAAGGCTATTGATGAATTATGTATAACAACTTCTCTTCCTGTACTCCACATGTATGAGTTGCCACTGGCGGCGTCCATTCACAAGATAACACTTCTTCTTGAACCCAACTTCAGAGTCAGACAACTAGAACGATTCAACGTAACATTGTAAGTAGTGAGTCAGATACCCACTGACTATAGGCTTACTTAATTAATATCCAGAAATAATTTATTTTTATTTGTCTCTTCCTAGTTTTACTACTATGAATTATTTATGTAATAATCCCTTACTAAAACTTTTTATTAATCACACATAAAAAACATAACGTGTGAATAAGTTATAAAAGCATTAAGAACCTTTTTTTGTCTTGATAACTTAAGAGATAAAAGTTGTGAAGTAGACAAATGTTCCTCCGAGAATAATAAATTATTACAAACTGCCTTTAAAATTAGGGTTCTACGCAGGTATCTTCTTAGAAAATACATTTCAAAATACTACGAAAAGGTAGATGTACTGGACATTTTGAAACATACTTGGTGGATTGGTCTCGTAGGGGATTCCAATGCCAGATCCCAAGAAATAGATATATGTCCACTGGTGGAGAGAGTCTGGTGTTACAGATTCCTTCCAAGCTTAAAATCGTCGTCCTCAATGAGGGAGACTCAATGTCTGTCCAACATCGACTAGGAATTGGTTTTCGCATGTCGGAAGTCTCTGTGATCTGGCCAAGACGCAGTAGTTAGAGGATTTTGATGGATCAAGTACCTCACAGACAGCGCTCGAAGTAAATTTCCGGTGTCAAAGGAACCAACAAATGAAGAGGTGGCGACATGATTGAATTTATCGCCATGAGGACTGATATTGTGACCTGATCACTGTATCGTCAGAGCCCTAGACTGAGGGTCTTACATTGCTCTCTGATGTAATGTATGAGAATACGGTTACTCGGGATGACATCCACAAAAACAAATTCAAATTTTAGCACATCTGTGCCAGAATGCAACATTAACCAGATGATTTTATAATTGTTCCAACTTAACCACTAAAATCATGTATCATGTGGCTGCAGCGTGTGATTTCTAAAAATATGTGGAGTAAAGAATTATTACATGTATCACATATGTGTGACTGTCTCTAGCTGCCAACCTCTGATAATGTGACCAAGTGTGAACTGCCAGCATCAATTAATGTACAAAAAACACTTCGGTAAACAATTCATGGAATAGAATAATAGAGGAACATTACAATCGTATTATAACGTAACTTTCGTCACAATAAAGAAGCAGCAATCAAAATACTGAATTATGCGAATTACTGCTGAAACATTTTGTCTTGTAAATGACAAAAGTTTAAAACACCGATAAACCTCTACTTCCTTACGGAGATTACTGAGCCGGAGGAAAGTTTGGCTGTTTAACAGAGCGATCTTTTTACATTTTATTGTCTTTTTAAACGAATTGTTTATTCTGTTTTATTGTTATAACATCGTATCACAGCCTCGTTTGAATTACATAGTAAAATAAAGTTATTTTTTTTCCTGAAAATTTACATTAACTGTTTTAAAAGCATGAATAAAACTTGGAATGTACATTTAAATAAAACTAAAAATTGTCATATAATTTATAACACGGTCATATAAGATTTAATAATAAACATATATTAGTAAAATTATAGTAGTTATAAGGGCCAAACAACTCATAGGAGAACTGTACAGCTCGGAATATACTGGAGACGTAGAGGGAGTGCGGTACATCAATCGACTCAGTAAGTCCTTGTCAGCTTCTTGTATATAGAATGAATCAGACAGAGAACCTCAGTCGTTAAGGAATACTCACATTCCAAATGTATGGAGTATAGTGATTTCCATCTCCGTGTTTTAAAAAGGTACACTGCTCTTACGCGAGCTTTGCAGAGAGGTTCATAGAGAACAAACTCTTGGTTCCAGTGATAGTCCGATATTTAAGTACGACATAGTATTCTCCTGGACTGTTACAGTCCCTTCAACACTTATAGTTGACAAAACGGTCTGTCCATTCTATGAATTTAGTTTGTATAAATAAACAGTTTGGTTTTAGAAATGAATTTCACATGTTCTTGAAATGGGTGACTGATATAACTGGGAGTTAAAAGGGCATATCAGGATGAATTTTCGAGAAAACGTACTTCTGTCAAAGATGCAAAACAGAGAAGGATGCAAGGATGCCCCTTTTAATCACCATCTGAACTAGAAAGAGAAAAGACGGAAAAGCTAAAAGAAAAACATATTTTTAGCAATCACACGCTAAAGCCACATGATACATGATTTTAGTGGTTAAGTTGGAACAATTATAAAATCATCTGGTTAATGTTGCATTCTGGCACAGATTTTTCTCAATTTGTCAAAATGAGTTGCAGATTGTTGTCGCCGCCTCTTCATTTTTTGGTTCCTTAGACACCGGAAATTTACTTCGAGCGCTGTCTATGAGGTACTTGGTCCATCAAAATCCTCTAACTATTTCGTCTTGGCCAGATCACAGAGACTTCCGACATGCGAAAACCAATTCCTAGTCGATGTTGGACAGACATTGAGTCTCCCTCATTGATGACGACGATTTTAAAGCTTGGAAGTAATCTGTGACACCAGACTCTCTCCACCAATGGGTATATATCTATTTCTTGGGATCTGGCAATGGAATCCCCTACGAGACCAATCCATCAGGTGTGTTTCGAAATGTCCACTACATCTACCTTTTCGTAGTATTTTGGAAATGTAGTTTCTAAGAAGATACCTGTGTAGAACCTTAATTTTAAAGACAGTTTGTAATAATGTTACTTTATTGTACACGACGCTGTGCCCCACATGAATTATCCTGATCTGTCACTAAGCCCTAGTCTAGTTCTAACACCGCCTCGGCTAGTTTCTAAAAATACTCCCCGTTAGTTTAAAAAATAATAAATTCTCTTCATTGGATTTTTGAAACCTACGCATGCTCGTTACGCCCGCATGCCTTATGCTATGGCTCGTATTTTAACGAAATCATTCCAGTAGCGAATAATTTTTGATTTCACATCGAATAGTTTCTTCATATAAACAAAACTCTCAACGAAAAATAATAAACTTCTGACAGGTTTTTTCATTTCAAATACGGGTATTACATATATTGCTACTTTTACATTCTCCAGATATTTGTTCTAAACTGTCCATTAAAATACAATATTGTTGTATACTTCGTTACGTTTTTGAATTTTCGTTGCATTAATAATAGATTTCAAAAAGAAAATTATTCAATTAATTCAAGTGTTGCTGAGCGCACGAGAGAAAACATGAGGTGTCCATTAGTTCTCACAACATATTCTCGGAGGAACATTTGTCTAATTCATAACTTTTATCTCTTAAGTTATCAATAGAAAAAAGGGTTCTTAATGCTTCTATAACTTATTCATACGTTATGTACAAAAGTTTTTAGTAGGGGATCATTACATAAATTATTCATAGCAGTAAAACTAGGAAGAACAAATAAAAATAAATTATGTCTGGATATTAATCAAGTAAGCCTATAGTGGGTATCTGACTCACTATGTACAATGTTACGTTAAATCGTTCTAGTTATCTGACTCTGAAGTTGGGTTCAAGAAGAAGTGTTATCTTGTGAATGGACGCCGCCAGTGGCAACTCATACATGTGGAGTACAGAAAGAGAAGTTGTTATACATTATTCATCAATAGCCTTTGTCTTTGCTCCCGTCATTGCCGCAGAAAATATATCAAACAGAATATCAAATTTCCATTCTACGCTCCACTAATAATCTAACATTGCTTTCGTTCATAAAATTAAAAATTAAATGTTATTGTGTAATACGATTATTTAATAAAATATTTAATTGTTTCTACTTGCCATATTCATAAGGTTGTTATAACACAGAAATAACGAGGTAATTTCTGTTGTTAAAAATTATATAATGAATATTTTAACACAGTAGATCAAATCAGCCAACTATATCTAACTAAAAAGACTTTTCGACTTACCTCATAACATTAAATTTTAGTAACTTGTAAAAAAATATGTCAAAATATCAAAGTCTAATTTGAGGAAAAACAGTACCTGAGAACCTGGTATGTGTTACACATCATTGACAGAATTGAGGTTCATTAATGAAGACTGGAATTGCAAGTTCCATTGATCAACACTATAATAGCAAGTTACAGTGATGAAAACTAACATAGCAAGTAGCATTGGTGAACATTGTAATAGCATTTTGCATTAACGAACATTTGAATATCAAGTTTCATTGACGTACGCCGGGATAGCAAGTTGATATACCGTAGTGTGGAATAGTACCAGTACAACAGGACAGCAGACATAATTATCGTAGTTGCCGTACTAGAGCAAATACCGATGAATGTTTTCAGTCTCGTGCTTCCACTTCATCATATGAACGACTTAATACAATAGTTTACTGCTTACATCAACCGCGTTACAGCAGTTTTAGTTAGAGAAATTCGTTTTAAATAACGTGTTCTATGGCTGCTATTGGATTTATATTATTTATTTATTCCAACGGTAAACCTATTGTACGCCAAACCTTACAACACAAGATGGTATTCCAACATAACCATATGGAATATATACCGATATTTAATATACCATATGGAATATTTATATATAATATTTTTATATATATAAAATATTATATATATATATATATATATATATATATATATATATATATAAGTTTTAATCATATTTGAAGTGTATCAAAAACAAATAATTTAGAGGTATTGCGAGTTCAGAGGAGGAAGGTGAAAATATAGATGCTCGGATCATGTTATACTGTCCTCACTGACCAGTAGTTGAGATGACGGACTGTTATGAATGATTTATGAATTTCCATAAAATAAAAAAGTTTATTATTAAGTAATCAATTCTGCCCAAAGTCCCTCAACCCGTATTATTATTAAATTACATCTTAAAGAGTAATGCCTTTTCTTACGGTTGCCTTACGGTCTAAGGCGTCGGACTTTTTGTCTGATTGAGATATTGCGTAGTTTCAAAATCATGTATGTTACCAGTTTCATTTTGTACGGTACTATTGAGTTTTACTGTACAGAATCCTTGTTATTATGCTAGATAAGCTCCTCGCACAGACCAGTGCTCATGAGGACGGGCTTAATAAGGTTATAGGGCATAATAAGACAGCTTTCAAAAAAACTAAATTATACTGTCTAAAAAATTAATATCTTGATGTTCTCAGTTATTAATATATTGCTTCGATATCCGGTCAGTATTTGATTCTTAAATTAGAATTTTGAAATGGAAAAGGTAAATGTGCAAATAGTAAGATGTGCTCATATTTACATTTAATGGTTTTTTACTTATTGAGATATTAGGAATTGATTTTTTTTTAACATAACTTAATACTAAACAAATTTCAGGAATAAATCGGAGTGACACTATATACTGAATCTGGGAATTCTGCAAGAACTGCTCGGAGACGACATATTGCAAAGAATAATTAATAATGAAGTTCCTTGACAGGTAATTTATAACTAATTATGCAGCCTGTGACAAGTTCTACGTTGACTGATTGATAATAACAGACCCTAAACTAGGTGACAAGTTCATGCCGCTATTTGAACGTTCATCTTTATAACTTTATTAGGCTAGAGAAATTTATTAAGGTTAACGTGGGGAGAAACTATTAAAATAATTATATTCAACAATAAATTCAATAAATATTACAATAAGGAAGGTTTTAAGCCAATTATAAAAATTAAAGTTATAGTTTTATATACTTTACAAATATAAAATATATAATTTAAGCATATATTTTTAAACAATGGTTTTACATTTTAATTATTGATAAAGAACCAAAATAGCTAAGTTAGGAGCTAAATTTCACGATTAAACTGTGTAACCTAATTTTAGAAACGATAAAAGTTATACATATAACCTGTGTAAATTAAATATAAAGTGTCCAATTTTATTCACATGTGATATCAATTGAATTTAATTGAATCATAATTTATTTCTAATTGAAGTGCCCAACTACAGTATCGTATTAAATAAAATACAACTCCTTGAGTAAAATAATAATACAATTCAGCATCATATTCCAAATTAGTCAGTAAAAGATTAGTAATTAGCCGATTAATGAAGTTAAATTATTTCACTAATTGGTAATTCATTGGTGTTCAAGTTTCGATGTTTTGTTAATATTCTTTATTTAAAGTTTGTTTTTGACGATGGAAGGATTTTGAAGGAAATAGGTTTTTCCAGCCATTTTCTATCGTTCAGTTATACAAACAAATCAGTAACACTACGTTTCGAGATATGCAATCTGATCTCTTCATCAGGTAAATAACTAACCTCACGCATAATTTGAAACTAGGTTAAAATAAACAAATAATACCAGAGCGTTGTGACACGCGTAAGTCAGGAATCTCAACCACCATGTTGTAAGTCAATTTCACTAACTATGAAATATGCACTTAATAAAAAATTTAAACACAAAACTAATTATTAAAGCTGAACTACAGAATACAGAATACAGGTCACAATAGGTCTGAATTTGTCGTCCAACCACTACGACTGAGGTAAAGTAAGTTGTAAACGGAGATAAGGTAGAAATGAAAATAAGTTTATGACAGGTATAAGGTAATGATGAACAACTTTCAGACCTGAAATTCAAGAGGCGTTATCCTACTTGTGTACCTATTGTGGCAAAAATAAACTCAAAGATTGTAACTTAATTATTATCTTTGTGCTATTTTCCCACTTTAAAATGCTATTATAACGGTCAAGTTCATCCATTGCTTTTCAGAAAACTTTTACTGATTACGCTAAAAACAATAGAACAATACAATATCAGATCTGCCCAGAATTTTTGTCTGTTTTCGGATTTTTGAAAGAAACAAATCTAATACAAAATGTACTGAAGGGGCACTGCGATTGTATTTGTCAAGAAACAGCTCAGAAACATGATCTTGGGCCAGACTCTTTCTTGTTCACTACGAAACCCGCGAAATGAACCATCCAGATGAAAGATTAACCACCCGTAGGGTTTCCTTTATTGTTGGACTCTGTTATTTTTGTACATAAAGATATATTACTTTCATTGTTCGTTCTGTGGAAGTACCATATCGTATTATTGTCTTTAAGAACTGGTAAGAATATATAGTTATTAATAGAATGTAATTCCTTACAGATTGTGCTCCTCATGTCAAGAGAAATGTATACATATATAAAACATCAAGAGGAAACTACTGATTCGGCAGGCTTTATAGAGTCCAGAAATAATATAACGTTAAGAGGCTTCTGTCTGGGCAACAAAAATTATATACTTATGATCAAAACCGTCATAAATCATCATAATATATCTTCATACAATCTGAAATGGTGGGATCGCTTATTTTCTATCTGAATTAGTACATTTACCAAAATATTGTAAACAAAAGAAACTTATCCATCTAAATAAACTTAATTACATATTTCTATAAATACAATATTATAGAAACTCATCTACATAATACATTTAAAATAATGTCAATTTATAGAAAAGCGTATTATAAAATAGTTAGGAAAGTGTATTTTTTCATAAAATTAAAATATCAAATATTGAAAGAGACCTATGTACATAAGGAAAAGTATAGACCAATAAAACTAAAACGCAGAAAGTATTGAATCGTTTAGCTTTAATCACTTGCAGTTATTTACTCTCTGGAGAGTGCTAAAAAAACAGAGGTAATACGTGTAAACGTATATCGTCAATGAATTAGTGTATCGATCTAAAGCGCATTTAACTCGTTCATATAACGTCCTTTACTTTACTCCTTCTTTACGTTATTTTAATTAACGACAAAAACAATCATAGTGAAAGCTCCATTTCCTATTTTATTATGTAACTAAGGTAATCACGTGATTTCGTAAAAGAAATGATAATCAGTTTGACACTAAATTAGCTTGTCACTGTCACGTGCTCAACCCCGCGAGCGATAACCGCGAGTATTTTATATTGTGTAATAAGAGTATAATATTATTAACAAGACTAGACGTTGCTGTTGACAATTATATTACTCTAAATAACATTTCTTCACGTATATGAGAGTACAGCAGTGTTGTAAAAAAGGCGTGAATCAGTAAACATAATATTGTAAAGTTTCTAAGGTATTTAAATATACGATTCACTTAAAAATGTTTTAAATCTAAAAACTGACGTTAATAAAAATACCGCAAAAACGGTAATGGGGAACTACTAGTATTGTTTCTAGAGTTTTTTTTTTGTTAGCCACGACGTAAGAAAGGCCACTAAGAGTTGATCTTAATGACAAAGTGATAAAAAAACACATGTGTAAAAATTCCAGGGAAAGAACCTCAGTCTCACCGATATGTGTTTAAGGCGGCATCTCTTGAGCTGAAGCTTTATATCAATCGCACTTATCGGATTTACTGCAGCAGAGACGTGTTCAGTTCTAGGGAAAGAACCCCGGTCTCACCGAGATGTGTAGAAGGCGGCATCTCTTGAGCTGAAGCTTTATATCAATCGCACTTATCGGATTTTACTGCAGCAGAGACGTGTTCAGTTCTAGGGTAAGAACCCCGGTCTCACCGAGATGTGTAGAAGGCGGCATCTCTTGAGCTGAAGCTTTATATCAATCGCACTTATCGGATTTACTGCAGCAGAGACGTGTTCAGTTCTAGGGAAAGAACCCCGGTCTCACCGAGATGTGTAGAAGGCGGCATCTCTTGAGCTGAAGCTTTATATCAATCGCACTTATCGGATTTACTGCAGCAGAGACAGTGTTCAGTTCTAGGGAAAGAACCCCGGTCTCACCGAGATGTGTAGAAGGCGGCATCTCTTGAGCTGAAGCTTTATATCAATCGCACTTATCGGATTTACTGCAGCAGAGACGTGTTCAGTTCTAGGGAAAGAACCCCGGTCTCACCGAGATGTGTAGAAGGCGGCATCTCTTGAGCTGAAGCTTTATATCAATCGCACTTATCGGATTTACTGCAGCAGAGACGTGTTCAGTTCTAGGGTAAAGAAACCCCGGTTTCATCGAGATGTGTAGAAGGCAGCATCTCTTGAGCTGAAGTTTTGTATCAATCGCACTTATCGGATTTACTGCAGCAGAGACGTGTTCAGTTCTAGGGTAAGAACCCCGGTCTCACCGAGATATGTAGTAGGCGGCATCTCTTGAACTGAAGCTTTATATCAATCGCACTTATCGGATTTACTGCAGCAGAGACGTGATTAGTTCTAGGGAAAGAACCCCGGTCTCACCGAGCTGTGTAGACGGTGGCAACTCTTGAGCTGAAGCTTTATTTCAATCGCACTTATCGGATTTACTGCAGCAGAGACGTGTTCAGTTGTAGGGAAAGAACCCCGGTCTCACCGAGATTTGTAGAAGGCGGCATCTCTTGAGCTGAAGCTTTATATCAATCGCACTTATCGGATTTACTGCAGCAGAGACATGTTCAGTTCTAGGGAAAGAACCCTAGTCTTACCGAGATGTGAGGAAGGCGGTCTCTCTTGAGCTGAAGATTTATATCAATCGCACTTATCGGATTTACTGCAGCAGAGACGCGTTCAGTTCCAGGGAAAGAACCCCGGTCTCACCGAGATGTGAGGAAGGCGGTATCTCTTGAGCTGAAGATTTATATCAATCGCACTTATCGGATTTACTGCAGCAGAGACGTGTTTAGTTCTACGGAAAGAACCCCGGTCTCACCGAGATGTGTAGTAGGCGGAATCTCTTGAGCTGAAGATTTATATCAATCGCACTTATCGGATTTACTGCAACAGAGACGTGTTCAGTTCTAGGGTAAGATCCCCGGTTTCACCGAGATGTGTAGAAGGCGGCATCTCTTGAACTGAAGCTTTATATCAATCGCACTTATTGGATTTACTGCAGCAGAGACGTGTTCAGTTCTAGGGAAAGAACCCCGGTCTCACCGAGATGTGAGGAAGGCGGTATCTCTTGAGCTGAAGATTTATATCAATCGCACTTATCGGATTTACTGCAGCGGAGACGTGTTCAGTTCTAGGGAAAGAACCCCGGTCTCACCGAGATGTGTAGAAGGCGGCATCTCTTGAGCTGAAGCTTTATATCAATCGCACTTATCGGATTTACTGCAGCAGAGACGTGTTCAGTTCTAGGGTAAGAACCCCGGTTTCACCGAGATGTGTAGAAGGCGGCATCTCTTGAGCTGAAGCTTTATGTCAATCGCACTTATCGGATTTACTGCAGCAGAGACGTGTTCAGTTCTAGGGAAAGAACCCCTGTCTCACCGAGATCTGTAGTAGGCGGCATCTCTGGAACTGAAGCTTTATATCAATCGCACTTATCGGATTTACTGCAGCAGAGACGTGTTCAGTTCTAGGGTAAGAACCCCGGTTTCACCGAGATGTGTAGAAGGCGGCATCTCTTGAGCTGAAGCTTTATGTCAATCGCACTTATCGGATTTACTAAAGCAGAATACGTGTTCAATTTTAGCTTGGATTTACTTTTTTTAGATCTCTGCATGTTTTTTGCCTGTTTATTCTTATTAAAAGCAACAGTTGTTTCAACCGAATATCAATTTTATCGCTTTAAACTTTTAAATGAGGATCTTTAAAATACCTAATAATGTACAATTCCCATCACACATATCAGCTATTGTTATGCCTGGGCATGACGGGATGTAATTACATGTTACCTCTATCGACTATAATAAAGCACCGGTACTCGTGTCTGTGGAGATACTACTCCCGTAAAATCGTTACTCACACATCAGCTAACATTATGCCTGGGCATTTATTTCCTTGAGACATCTACGACACTTTGCTTAAAATGTAGGAAATTATACATCGCACTCCGAACCCGATATATAGTACAATACATTTCATACATACCAGCAAACCCCATGATTATTTCCAAAACTAAAGAACGAAACCTGGAATAGGGATTAAGAAATGTTGACAATTCAATTATTAACTTACAAAATTAAATACGCCCCATACGATATTATTGACATTGTTTATTTAAGAATCTCATCAATGTTCGAGTTGAGCGTTAATTACTAATTACTTTGCTTTTATGTATCTTTTAAGCACCTTATTTGAGAGCATACACAAAACACGGACCTTTAAAATTCCCATTAACATAAGTGAAATAATTCCGTTAGCAAACAGTAATTTGTCTTGATAACTTAAGAGATAAAAGTTGTGAAGTAGACAAATGTTCCTCCGAGAATAATGTTGTGAGAACTAATGGACACCTCGTGTTACTCTTAAAACTCTCATATTGTTGCGCTCATCTCACAAAACAGGTCGATGGACTCTTACAATCACTTAAATTAAATTTGTATAATTGAATTTTTTATTATTCCAACAACTACTGAAAAATAGTGAGGAGTCTCACAATAAATAATGCTGGAGAAGCTCCACTTTATTTATTAAGTTAAAAGAAATTTAATATCTTACTCTTGGGAGTTTTGGAAATGTAAAACTTAGTAAATTGTGATATGTATGTCTCGCAGTTTCGTAAAATATGTTATATTTAAATTTAAATAATTTACAGTATAATGCTACAATGTAATTGGACAAATTGTCTGTAATGTAGCATGCAAATAAATAAATGATATATGTGACTTTATACAAAGTGAATAAAAAGTCAAGATCCCCTGTGTTTTCTAAATTTATGTAAGGATATATCCTTTGGGTAGTGTTGCAATGTGAAAAAAGGTTCATTTGATGGTTTTAAAATGTTTTTATCCCATAAAAATGTGGAATTTTGGGGGCAACGTGAAACTTCAAAATGTGAACCCCTCTCAAGTGACCCCTCATTTTGAAGAGCATAAACAAACAAACAATGATGAAAAACCAGAGACCGCTATCTCTTTTCCATCCAAAGTAATAGTCACCATAAAAGTATTGTTAATAACTCACCACATTACCAAATCGAATCAAACGTTCAAATTGAAGTTCTCCTATTATTTTGCAGTGAAACAACCTTAGGCTGAGCTACTCTATCACGTTTTGAAAAGTAGGAAGTGGTATTTGGTTGCAGGCCTCAACAATCCTGTTTTTTAAATCTTGGTCGTGTTCTACTGGTATTTTGTAAATTCAAGTGTAAAGACTCCACTAACATTTTGACTATCTATTATTTTTCATGGGAAAGAGATAGCCACCTCTGTTTTTACCATCGTTTAAGTTTGTTTATGCTCTTCAAAATGAGAGGTCACTTGAAAGGGGTTAAAATTTAAAATGTTTAGTTGCACCCAAAATTTCCCATTTTTTTATTACAAAGTTTTTTCAAAATCATGAAATTAAACTTTCTCTCCACATTTGGGTAGCACCACTACCCACAGGATATCTCCTTATATAAACTTTATGAACAAATAGAAGGGGGTTCTTGATTTTTTACTCGCCCTGTATATTTGATGTTGCAGATATAGTTACGCCAATAAGATGGCATGACAGAAGCTTAAGATTTGCTACAAATATATTTATAGACTATGAAAAACATACTCATGTAAAAGTATTGATAATAGCTCTGACTTTGATGTAAACTAATTGCAATATTTCCGCTATGTAATAAACTAAAGCTGTCAATTGGCATGTAAAACTATTGATATACTCTAGTCAACAAATAGATGCCAGTTTAACTTTGTTTCCAGGCGACGTTCTTAGAGTAATTTGGAGAATAGTTTGACACAATGTCTACGTAAAGGAAAGTGTAAAGTATGAGTATTGCAACACAGCTTTCATATTGGTAATTGTGTCTCATTAGGATCCAACTTTCCGGAGATTTCGCGTTATTAGAGATATGTTCGATAAATAAATTGAAATATATTAATTATAGACAGAACTGAGGCTTTATATAGGATTTAAGTAGAGATCTGGCTGTGGTGTATTGGTTTAGTTAAGATATGAACAATACCTGTAACTTAGTACCAGATTACGATCCAGATGACGTAAAGTAATTAATTACAAGCTATCGAACTTGAATGGAACTAAATCCCCGAAATGAACTAACCAGAGATTGGATCTTGGTGTAGTTGTGTGTTTCAGATAACGATGATTGTATCCAAACTACATTCTTGTTCTGATAATAGCATAAAGTATACTGCAAGAACATTTTTAAAAACTATTTTGAAATACGACATTACATGTTTGTATTTATCTAATCTTTCATCAGCTTTCCTTTTTTTGTACTAAAAAATAAATTAAATGGTTCTTTAACTTTATATCTATAAGTTTTACAACGTGTAACTATTAAATCAAAACGTGTAGATTTTATATCATAGAAGGACGATGGACAGATAATATTTTAGATGTCTAAGTTGCAGTCTATCAATATTGAGTAAGCTTTATTTAGAAACATGGTCGATGAAAGCGCTGCTAAATTCATTCAGATGCGCAGAAAATTAAAAAAAAAATGTCATAAATTGACCGGTGCACAACGAATACTAAGGCGCTGCGATGCCGATGACCAAGGCATAACACCTAAAACATCAATTTGACAACATGAGTTTGGAGATCGGGTCTCATGTGTACAAGATCGGTATCCAAAGGTTCACTTCTAGCCGCACTTTAAATTATTTCCCTTATCCTGTTACGGGGAGATGTTAGTGAATTTTTTCATATTATTTTATTGGTTATTGTTATTCTATAATTATTTCTCACTACATTGATACAAAATACATGACACTGCACTAAAATTCAGGTTAAAAATTAATTTTCTGAATACACGAGGTGGAATTTGTCTGTTAATGGTAACTTTATATAGTACTCAACAGTATAATAGGCTTAGATCAAGTTATTACTCCGTTAAATATATAAGTTGGCTAAACTATAGTGACAATGTTTTATTATGCTAAAACCAGCTGCTCAAGTAAACAATAGTATGATAACATGATTTGAAAGCAAATTAAAAATAGGAATTTTGTTGGGCTAGACACATTTCACATGGAGTGTATGATGCTGTAATATTTTATAATGACGAGGTTTTAGAAAAGGCAAACGTGATGCAATAAGCATGTCGGACGTATGGTGCAAACTGTACTGTTGGACTAAAGCATCAAGATTTGAAATTGTCTGGGCGAAGCTAAAAAGTTACGAGAAAATTGAAAAAAAGGGCGCGTGAAGGAAGAATAAATATAAAAAGAAGAATTCTAGAAATTCAGCAATTGTCTGATGCGTAATTATGATATTAATGTATATTATAAAACATTATTATTGAAATGCACAACGAGAGAAATTTCCTCACTAATCGATGGACAACGGACACTTGACTGATGAAGAATAACCGTTGATTGGCTCGGGTTTTTACGGCTGATCTGACTCTGTTTTTATTCCTTGTTGCTGCAAAGTACTGACAGAATAAGCGATACGGTAATATTTAATCTTACCGTAAAAAGGGAAAAAGGGTCGTTGGTCGAATAAAAGTAATGTTTCCCAACAGCGTTAATTGTTACCTGACTGTTTTGTTGTGTCGCTGGGCCATTGATTAGTGGACCGAAATCTCATTCTGGCTCTAATAACTACAGGTGGACCACTGTGTTCGCACATGTATTTATCAATTAGGTAACATTCAGTTTAAATTCTGTTTAAAGGTATCAAGAATATAATTGACCAAAAGGCAAATACAACCTGCATTAGTCCCGAAAACCAAGAGAAAAACATTAATAACGTATAATAAACAATTAATTAACAGACATGATATAAAAAAGACATTTAAATAATATCTCAATTTAACCTACAATTAACAATAATCTTCTTAGCTAACAGTTCTTACTATAGCTAATAGTTTTTACTAACAGATATTTTCATACAGAGCTTTAACAATAAATATCCTCTTGAATTATTCATGCAAGAGTAACTTAAACACGCAAAGTTGCAAAATCTAAACCAAAGAACTCAGTTATTTTGTACAAAGAATTATTTACCAGGAAATGCTGTACTTCTCTTTGTAAGGTTTGATGGGAAGACTTTCTAAAGTTAATAGGCAAAACATTATACATCTCAAGGTTTAATAACTACAAAGCTTTTCATATTTCTGGAGCATTTGTTTTATACCAATATTTATACCAAAGTTTTCTAGTATTGTTATATTTATTGTGCTACTCGTTACACTTATCTTACATTTTTTCTATATATCAACTGCTTATATATAATAATAGTTATTTTATCTAAGAAAAGATTGTATATATATATAAACTGCTGGAATAAACGTTATTCATTCATTCATTTGTGATGATGCATACAAATGTTACTTTATTGCCTTGTCTTATAACTATGAACATTTTCACATACAAGAAAAGTTTTTACATTCTTCCTGATATACAGTACAATAAATAATCTAGAAATATAAGTGACGAACAAAGGAGACAGATTAAAAAAATCCTTTAATGCGTAAGATGGCAGAACAATAAACAGTAATGCCTTTTATAGTTTTATCGTTTGCGGAAACCGTAGTAGTATATATCGTTACCAAAAAATGAATCCCAAAACTCGATTTACCAGAGAAAATACCGAGCGCAGCTTGGTTACCTGATATTTAATATATACACATATGATACTCCGGTAATAAATATTGATCACGACTGATTGTATACATTACTTTCTAAATCAACATATAACAAGTAAATTACTCGTGTCTCACTTTCGCTTATGTAGGTGTGATGTCTTTGTACTCTTCACTTCTGTGCTGTGACAACACTGGGTTAATTTTTCTCCTGTCTGGATATCAAGCAGTTCCTTTATTTTATTTATATTTTTTGTGTGGCAGTGCATTGCTGCACATTATAGGATTTATACATTATTGCTCACATACATGACGAAGAGGGTGGATTTCAACATTCGAAACGCAGTGATATGCGTACTGTAACGATGGCAAATACCCTAAATCGTAATATCCTAGGAAACCTTCCATTGTCAATAGCAAACTTATATTACTCAACAAACTCATTGCACACACAATAGATGTATCTCAGTGAAGGTAACGAAACCAAACTACTAAATTATTCAAGTTGCGGTTTAGCATTTTGTCTTGTAAATCACAAAAGTTTTCAAACACCGGTAAACCTCCACTTTCTTGGTGATATTACTGAAGTTATGAACTCTTGTATTTTAACCAATACATCTTTTTTTAATTTAACTGTATTTATGATCACGTTTGGCTAATTAAAAAACATGCAAATTTTTATTACGAGGATTTAAAATCCAATTTTGTCCTATTACAATAAAATCGCATCCAACTGCGAATGCAGTTGTAATTTCCCCTCTGTATACATTCCACTTGACCTTCACACTTTAATAATTTATTACTGAAACTATCATAATCATAATGAAATATAAATATATACAATATATAAGTAGATATGAATGTGCCGGTTCTGGACCACTTTTGGGACAGACAGAAAATCAAGGGAAAATACTGTTTAAAGGACACTAAACGAATCTGTAAAATCAAACAGTAAGGGGTTCCTAGACCACTTTTGGGACAGCCCAAAAATCAATACAAATACTGTTCAATACACCATTAAATATGTAAAAAAACAATTCAACAATACAATTTACTTAAATAAAACTATGGTAAACTGTATTCAAGCAATTTTTCATGACAGTATGACAACATAAATTGTGGAATTTATAATACTCGAATGTTGAATTTAGAATATGTTGGCATTACCGTTGAGCGAGAAAATGTTGGGTAGCACTGCGCGGCACACAGGAGAACTTAGTTAAAAGATTTTTCTATAATAAAATAGAACAAATCTGAAAACATTTGACCAGAAATTGTGCTGATTTGTGTCAAGTTGTCACAAAAAATCACCACTTCTCAAAATTTTAGTTTTACAAATTTTTGCTCTTTAAATATGGAGCGGAAAAAGATAGAGTGCCCATACTGCAAAAAAGACATTTTTGAACATCACTATACTCGTCATTACAATTCGAAAAATCATTTGAAGAACAAAGAAATTTATAATAAAGAACTTGAATTATTTGAGGACTTGGGCTAAAAGAGAATCAAATCGATGGTCACGAAAAGGATGTACAATATAGAAAAATTGCGTGAATTAAAGAAAAGCTTTAAGGAAGATAAAAAAAGATCTCAAATCTATTTAATGATGAAAAAATTCAATCAATCGCTGAAAAATTGTCCTTAGAAACAAACGATAAAACTAAGTCTGAAAATGATCGAAGAAATTGATAAAACTCTTAAAGTAAAATCCGAAAATATCATTGATGTAGAAGTTTTATCCTCAATACACGGTCTTTTCAAGCAATACATTTTAACAAACTTTGAACGACAATTCCATGTCAATTTACAAATATCTTTCAATTATTGCGGTCAGAAATTAAAAGTTTAATCGAGAAATTTCAAGAAAATTTTAAAAATATGAAGGGCTATCTCTCTTTGGAATGTGAATACGAACGAACTTTAGTGAATGGTGAACCGCAAAACATGTCTATATGTATTTTACTATCAAAGCAGGACGAAAATCTTTGACGTAAACGACTTTATTACTAAGCAATTTAATAAATTAACACATCGAGAACAAACGAATAATCCAAATAAAGGTTCCGGATGGACATTTAAAAGTTGTAAACAACTAGTTTTGAGCCTAACAAACACGAAATGATGAATGCAGGATCATACATCGATTTACCAAAGAATATCAAAGATAAAATAAGCTTGTATAAATATAAAAAATAGAGATGATTTTTGCTTTATTTACTCAATAAGATGTGCTATTGAAAAACCCGAGACTCCATTGTTGACAGAGCAAAAACAATACGAAAAATTCGTGAACGATGAGATATTTTCTGGATTCGACTATCCTATGTCTTTAAAAGATATACAATTATTTGAAAAACGAAAGCAGCAAAGCAAAGTACAAGTATCCGAAAATGTCTGTAAATGTCTATACTTTTGATGAAAAACTACACATTAGTACCGTTGCAAATTTCAGAAGTTTATGACGCCAAGTTAGAAGTTGATTTATTGTATGTTAAACAAGATGATAAATCCCATTATGTTTTGATAACAGATTTAAGTAGATTAGCGAGTTCACAGATATCAAAAAATGCTCACAAGACGTTCTTGTGTCGAAGATGTTTAAGCCATTTTCTACAAATATAGTGCTTTATCAGATCATTTAGAAATTTGTAAGCAACATGAAGTTTGCAAGCCAATTATGCCGTTTCCGGGTCAAAACAACTAAATTTACCAATTACCAAAAGAAATTTAGCCATCCGTACGTTATTTATATGGATTTTGAAAGCATATTAGAGAAGATTCCCACATGCAAAAACAATCCGCAAAAAATCGACTACAACCAAGATTCAGAAGCATATTCCTTATGGTTTTACTCTATATTTAGTGTCTAAATGTGACCCAATCGTATGTACAAGCCGATATGTTATCGAGCAAAAAATTGAAGAAGAGTTGCCCGAACGTTCCTGCCAAAATTGTTTTGAAGAACTCAATAAATTATCGAAGTACATAGCTAAAAAATATAATTCAAAAGAACATGAAGCCCATGAAATTGACTGACGAAGAAGAAATTTCGTATCAAAATTCAAATCTTTGCCACATTTGTGAAGAAATATCGTATCAAGACACTGAAAAAAACTTTAGGGTTTTTACCAGATAATTGGAGTTCTGCTTATGATGCATTCAAAAAATGCAGAGATCACTGTCATTTGACTGGAAAATTTCGAGGTGCAGCTCATAGAATTTGTAATCTGAATTTGAAATTTCCTCAGAATATTCCCGTTTTCTGTCACAATATGTCTAATTACGATACGCATTTTGTACATAAAAGAATTGGCAAAACAATACGGTAATGTTGATTTGATTGCAAACACCGATGAACGATATATAAATTACTCTGTAAATTCTGGATACGGGGTGAATGAATTTGATGGTGACAAAACCTAGAAAGTTCATAAAATTCTCTTTCGTAGACACGTTTAGATTCATGGCGTCATCTATCGAAAAATTAGCGAAAAAATTTAAAGAAAGAAGACTTCAAACATACAAATCATTTTATACAGGATGGAAGAATATTGAATGAAAATTATAGAAAGACAGCCAAATGACAAAGAAGAGATTTTTAAAAATATTGTCAGGAAAAGGAATATTTCCCTATGAATTTATCGATAGTATTGAAAAACTTGATTACACAGAAGAATTAAGAATTCAAGATTTCTATTCACTTTTGACAGATGAGAGCATATCTGAGAAAGATTATCAACACTACTTGAGCGTTTGGAACAAATTAAAAGAGAAAAAATCTTGGAAATTACTCTGATTTGTACAATATCCAAGATGTTTTATTGCTCGCTGATATATTTGAAAATTTCAGAAATATTTGCTTAAATTGCTATAAACTTGATCCGGCACATTATCTAACAGCTCCAAGTCTTGCTTGGGATGCTATGTTAAAATTAACGAAAATTGAGCTTCAGCTAATTAACGATTATAATATGTATTTGATGATTGAAAAAGGCATTCGCGGGGGCATTTCTCAGTGTATTAAACGATATGTGAAAGCAAATAACAAATATTTGAAAGATTTCGATAAGGACAAAGCCCGAAAACTATTTGTTATACGTTGATGCTAATAACCTTTATGGGTATGGCCTAATGCAAAAACTGCCGTTTAGTGATATCAAGTGGATGGATCCAAAAAACTTACACAACTGAAGAATGGAAAGAAACAATTTTGGAACTCACTGGCGACGAAGATTATGGCTATATTCTCGAAGTTGATCTTGGATATCCAACGAATTTACACGAACATCACAAGGATTTACCTCTTGCTCCCGAACATTATAAAAACAAACTTTGCACAACTCTACTGGATAAAACTGAATACGTTGTTTCATTCGAGAAATTTGAAATTCTATCTGGAAACAAGGAATGGTGTTTAAAACATGTGAATAGAGTTATCGCATTCGATCAGAAGCCTTTTATGAAAGAATACATTGATTTTAAACACAAACATGAGAACCAAAGCTACAAGCGACTTTGAAAAGGACTTTTATAAGCTGATGAACAACTCAGTTTTTGGAAAATCTATGGAAAATGTGAGAAACAGATGTGATATTAAGCTTGGAAATGAAGAATTTTCAATGAAACAAGCTAAGAAAACAAATTTCAAATGCTTTAACATCTTTGACGACAACTGTATAGCGAGTCACATGTACAAACAAAAGGTTAAATTTAACAAACCGATTTACATAGGATTTTCAGTTCTCGACCTCTCAAAATTGCTAATGTACGAGTTTTATTACAACAAATTAAAGAAGTTTGATCCAGATTTGAATCTGTGTTACATGGATACAGACAGTTATTTTCTAGAAATTGAAACGAGATCCTTTTAAAATTATTAAAGAAAATATAGATGACTTTGATACAAGTGATTATCCAAAAGATCACGAATGTTTCACTACTAAAAATAAGAAGGTAATAGGGAAATTCAAAGATGAGTTAAATAGCGAAGTTTTAGAAGAATTTTGTGGTTTAAGGTCTAAGATGTACTCGTACAAATATCTAGATAAAAACCCAGTTAGGTGTAAAGGAATTAAGAGAAGCGTTGTAAAATAAAACAATAAATATCGAAAACTTGAAGAGATGTTTGTTCGAAGATAAAGAAGAATTTAGGGAGATGACAGTCATCAAAAGTTATAAACATGAGTTGTACACTGTTACCATAAACAAGCTGGCACTGAACGCTAAAGATGATAAGAGAATTGTCCTAGAAAATAAGATCGATACAGTACCGTATGGCTATAAAACAGATATATTAGACGAATTAAATAAACTTGGAAACTTTGATATGTAAATGGAAGATGATTTAATTCACTGTCACAAGTGTAAAAAGAAAACGAAAAAATATAG
Source organism: Homalodisca vitripennis (assembly GCF_021130785.1). NCBI lineage: Eukaryota > Metazoa > Arthropoda > Insecta > Hemiptera > Cicadellidae > Homalodisca > Homalodisca vitripennis. The sequence goes on along the minus strand of NW_025776591.1, from coordinate 28,865 downwards.
ATTCAAAAATCGTTCAAACTCAAAATGGATTGTATAGAATCGCTGCAAAATGTTCAAAATGTAAGACAAACAAGAGTAAGTTTATAAAGAATCCAAATCCAAAACCTGTTAAGCAAGAATTGAAGACTAAAGATGAGATAGAGATTGAAGCTCGAGAAATTCATGCACCAGTACGAAAAAAGTTTAAAAAGAGAAAAATTATAACATTAGGAATTGACGATTTATGGGCAGCAGATTTAGTTATAATGTCTAACTATTCAGATCAAAATGATGGATTTAAGTATATGTTAAATGTTATTGATACTTTCTCAAAATATGCTTGGTCAAGAGCTATCAAAAGAAAAAACGGCAAGGATATTTCAAAAGCTTTCGAAGATATAGTAAAAGATGCCATAAGGATCAATCACAAACCTCCTAACCTACTTCATACAGATAAGGGTTTAGAGTTTAAAAATAAAGAATTTAACGATGTTTTTTGAGGAAATACAACATTAAGATTTATCATACTGAAAACGAAGAGAAATCAAGTATTGTAGAGAGATATAACAGAACTCAAAATGAGAGAATGAAGGTTCTTTTGAGATTAATAAAAACTTTAAATGGATCGATATTCTTCAAGAAATCGTAAAGAAATATAACGATACTGTTCATAGCACAATCAAAATGAAGCCTAAAGACGTAGATAAAGATGCAGAAAAAGAGTTATTAGAGTCGGTTTTCAAGTATGTTCCACCAGAAATTCACACGAAAACTAAATTTTAAAGTCAATGATCATGTAAGAATTGTTAGTAAAAAACAAACATTTTCGAACAAATATAAGAACAATTGGTCAAGAGAAATCTTTGTGATTTATCAAATTAATAACACAGATCCTGTAACTTATAGTATAAAAGATTTAAATAATGAAGAAATAACCGGAAAGTTTTATGAATATGAATTGAGAAAGTCAAAGATTTTTTCTATATAAATGGAGGCCCAAAAAGAAATGTTCAATGTGCAAAGAATTAAAAGGTTTTGAAGAATTTTATAAAGATAAGAGTAGAAAAGATGGAATTATTTATAATTGTAAAGATTGTTATAGGAAGTATCATAAAGAGCTGTATGATAAAATAGAAAAATTAACTTTGGAAGAGAAAGAATGTCTTAAATGTAAAGAAACTAAAAAAATTTCAGAGTTTAATAGTGATCACTATAGTAGAGATAAGAAAGACTCATATTGTAAAGATTGTGTAAAGAAGAATCACCATAGATTATATTATGAAGATACTCAATGTGAATGTGGAAGAACTATAAAATGGTTAAATAATTATCAAAAACATTTACAAACAAAATATCATAATTCAAGAGTTTAAACATTTTCATCGTGTAATAATTTTTTCTATATAAATGGAGTCTCAAAAGAAATGTACAAAGTGTCAAGAAGAGAATAGAAAAGACTGTTATTGTAAGGAATTATATGATAAAATGAACAAATTAACTTTAGAAGAGAAAAAAGTGTTACTTTTGTAAAGAAAATTAAAAATATTTCTGAATTTAATAACTGGCAGTATAGTAAAGATAGAAAAGATGCTTTTTTGCAAAGATTGTGCTAAAAAAATTTTCAGCGAAAGTTATAAAATCGAAATGCCTTGTGAATATGAAAAAAAAATTCTACGATGGTTACCTAGTTATGCTAAACATTTACAAACAAAATATAATAAATCGAGAGTTTTTAGTAAAATTTAGAAACATTTTCATCGTGTAATTTAGATATTCTATAAATCAGTCGAGATTCTGTCATATTTGTTGTAAAATGATTTCCGTTGTATAAAATAATTCAAAGATTCTTTCATTTGGTTGTAGAGATTTATACTATTTGGATCTCCATGTCTTAATAAAATTTCCATTTCTGGGTAATCAATTTCAAGTTCTTTCAATCTTTTCGGTATTTCTCTCTTTTGAGCTCTGATAACGTAATAAGGCCATTCCCACATGTGATTCTTCTTAATTAACACAAAAAACATGGTGTTTTTTTTTCTTATCAAAATCTTTACAAACAAGATCTGGTTTCATTAAGTCAATTTTTACACTTTGTTTTGCAATTATTTCCGTTTTGATTTCATCTTTAATTTGCAAGTGCTTAACTTTGTCCTCTAAATATTTAATCTTGTTTTCAAGTTTGTACACACCAAATTTACGAATGCTTGGTAAAAACATCTCTCGTAACCCATTGTTGAAAGCTTTTTGCTTCTATTTTATGAGATCTTAAAATTAACGAATAAAGTCCTGATTCATTAATGAAAATAGTATCTTTGTGAATATTTGCGAGGTGGCCCTCGAGGGCTACCTTATCTTTTAGATAAAAGTATTGAGATTTGTCACCTTCATCGACATTATTTCTAATCGCTTTTTCTGTATTGTTATATTCCAATATTTCTGCAACATCTTTAGCCTTAAACCAAAATTCATTATTTTCGTCAACAATTGTTAAAATTTCTTTATTATTGAATTTTAGTTGATTATTTCTTAGATCTATGACTGACTCCATTTAGATAGAAAAAAATTTAACAAGCAATTTTTATTTTGAGAGACCTGGTTCATTAATAAAAACAGTACAGGGATGAAGATTGTTAAGGGGCCATTCGAATAGACCCTTGTTTTTTAAGTAAAAATTATTGAATTTTGTCATCATCATCAACGTTTAATATGATTGCTTGTCTAGTGTTTTCATATTCTAATATTTCTGCAACATCTTTCGCTTTAAACCAGATCACATTGTTTTCGTCTACAATAGTTAAGATATTCGTGTTATCGAATGTAAGTTGGTTATTGAGCAGATCCACAACTGACTCCATTTAGAAAGAAAAAATTTAACAAGCAATTATTTGAGTGTAAAGTCCAGATTCATTAATAAAAATTGAACTAGGATGTAATGTTTGTAAGAGTCGCGATTCGATACCCTTGTCAGAACGTATGTTTTTTGAATATTTTCTCGGGGTCTATGGGATAGACTCCAGTGATTTATACATTTAAGGGCTATTTTCTCGTCATTATCGTCATTTTAATCTAATCGCCCTCATCAATCTTAAATATATTGTTGTTTTACTCTCATTATTTAATAGATTTCCTTCAGAGTCTTGAATAGTCAGAACGATTTTTTGAATTCTTTTAATATTTTTTCTAATTGGAATATAATCGATTTTCATTTGGTTTTTCACTGATTTTTGATCCATAAGCAACATTTGGGAAAAAAGTGTACAAAATTTCAGATTCTTTGTGAAGATGTTCGGTATTATGATTTTCAAAACTAGGTTCAACGAGATTACAATGTACTTCAATTACATCGAACGGTCTAAATTTTGGCGTTTTATTTCCTAAATATACCTGATTTGGCTCAATAGTTTCTTGAACAAACCCTAATAAATCTACAATAATTGCTGAAAACATTATTCTTACTGGTGATTTTATTTGAATTTTTATTAGAGAGATAATTTTTTTTGCATTTCAAACTTGTTTTCGTCAAAGTTTAAAGATTTATCTGATTGTTTGAATGTTTTAAGATAATTTTTAAGGGAATTTTTTATTTGATCGAAAGTATAATATCCTTTGTTTAAACCATAGTATTTTGTTATGTTCTTCTCACTAAATCCTATGCAATAAGGAGAACTTTCACTAATATTTATTACAAAAATTGTCAGAATAAAAACCGCTTAAACCGATAAAATAATTTGATTCTTTCCTCTAAGTGTATAGGATGTTCCAAGTTTAAAACTAATTTAGAGCTTTCTGAAGTCAACTTGAACAGCTTCATTTTCGCAAGCGTTGCTTCAAGATGAAAATCTTTCTATTTAAATGGAGAAATTTTTAAAGCAAAAAGATCAGATAAAAACTTCAAACGTTTGAAGAAAATAAGAAAGATCAACCAATCAGATTGTTAATTGTTGGTTCAAGTGGATGTGGAAAAACAACTTTATTATTGAATTTCATCTACAATAGGTTGATTCCTTATTCCAATTTGTACGTCTTTAGTAAATCTTTAGAACAAGACGCCTATAAAAAATTACAAGAAAGATTTGAAAATATTGAGAAAAACTTAAACAAAAAAATATCACATTTTTATAATGCTTCTGAGGACATAGTTCCGTTAAGCGAATGTAAACCCAATTCGTTAATCGTTTTTGATGATTGTATTTTGGAAAATCAGGACGTTATTAAGGAATATTTTCGTAATGTATCGTCACAAAATACATATCTTGTATCTATCTTTCTCAATGCTTTTCAAAGGTTGATAAACAAGTTATTAGAAATAATTTGAATATGTTGTGTGTTTTTAAGCAAGACGATCACTATTCGAGAAAGATTTACAACAATTATGTGGGATCTGATATGAGTTTTAACCACTTTAATGAATTGTGTGATAAAATTTGGAAAGAAGACTATGGATTTTTAACTATTAATCTAACTTTGAAGCCTAAAAATGGTAAATATTTGAATAAATTTTCCAATATAAAACGTGTGATAATCTAGTTGTTTTCATGATTTTACGTTCACGTTTACGTTTCGTGTTCTCGTTTTTTACGTTCCACGTTCACGTTCATGTTTCACGTTCCACGTTTTCGTGTTTCACGTTTCCACGTTCCACGTTCACGTTTTACGTTCCGTGTTCACGTTTCGTGTTCACGTTTCCACGTTCCACGTTTAAAATTTTCCTAAATAAATGGCGAACGTAACTTCAGAAGAAGCGAAAAAACTTGATCAAATAGAAAAGAAATTAATCAAAGAATTTAAAGAACAGATTCGAATTGATGAAAAAGAACAAGAATTTATTCAAAAAATTAATCAACCTGTAACATCTGCAATAAAAAATGTTGAGGGCAAAATTGAAAATGTTTTAAGCGATAATCAAAATTTGATGAATTTGGTTCCAGTTGTACGACAATTTGCTGATATTTCGATACCAGAATCTGAGTTTGAATTGCCAAAATTACCATCTTCAACACCATTTAGACCTCGAATCATTGAAGACTCTACCATAGTTGAACCAATAAGTCCTGGAACAACGGATATAATAATTGGTGAAATTGGTAAAAAATTTCTTCCTAGAGCAAAAGGATGATAAATTTGGTTTGTATTGGGACAGAAAAAAGAAAAGTTTTTATGATTGGAAAATTTGCCCGTGAATTTTGAGCATAATGATATCATTATTAATGAAAAAACATATGAAGGAACTCAAGGTTTATGGAGATTATTAACAGGCACTGATGTTCCAAAAGACGGTTTATATTCTGAAGAAGACTTGAAAAAGTATACAGAAAATTTTATGGAAATCTGATTCAATTTACAAAAATAATGATCCATCAACTAAGAAACCAAAGTCAAGTAAAGGTAAAAAATATCTCAATTTGATTAAACCAATTTGGGAAAAACGAATCGAAGGATCAGGTGTAAGAAAATACAGTGATAATAAGATTGAATACAGATATATCGACGATTTGACAAAACTCGATGGAATTATTAATTATATTTATGCTCAAGAAAAGGCTGGAAACAACAATTTTTTGAACGAAAAGAAAGCGATTAAAGATTTTATTTCGAACAAACTTGATGAAATGATTGAAAAACCTGATGGAATTAAATATTTTTTTAAAACGAGTTTTGCCGGCAATAAGTTCATCTATGATTGAGGGTAGTGGACTTTTGAATGATTTTATCAACAATTTACCTTTTGAATTACACGTACCAACTTATCAGTATCTGGGGCCTGGCACAAAAACTCGAAAAAAGACTAAAAAGAGGAGATCCTGGTATAAATAAATTAGATCAAGCTGCTATGGGAACACGATATTTTTTATGCAAAACATAGAGACACAAATTCCAGACATATAGCAGATAAAGTTTTGCAAGATAAAGCAATGGATAGATTTTTATCAAAAGATGCTAGTTTAGGTGAAAGATTTGTTGCGCTTCCAACAGCTGGAGCAATGTTTTTGAAGAGAAAACTAGGAATGGGAATCGAAGAGAAACTTGAAATTTTAACTATATAAATGGAGGTGAACGTAAACTTCAGCAAAAATCAGAAAGAAAAAATAAAATCCGCTTTTAAGAAGAAAATACCCGTTAGTATTCAATTTAAAATAGATCAACTAAAAAAATGGCGAAGATAAGATATTTTTAACAAATAGACAATACAAATAAACTCGAAAAACATAAGAAAAACAATAAATGAACCAGAATAGAATTTTCTTATAATCAGTTGAAAGAACTTAAAAATGGTGGACTTTTGAAAGATTTATTAGATTTTGGAGAAAATATTCCAGTTGTTAAAAATGTTGTTCCTTATGTTCGTAAAGCTGCTCCAATCGTTAAAAAGGATGTGATTCGAAACATTTTAAATTGGTTAGATAAAGAGTTGGAAGATGTTACAGGATCTGGATTAGATGAAAAAAACTTTGAATTACGTGAAATCAAACATCGGAAAAAAAAAATTTGAACCCTTAACATTCGGAGAATTGGAAGAAATCTGCAAAAATATTAAACATTTTAGAGGAATTTTTATGCGCGATACATTACCTGAAAAAGTTAAGAAATTTGAATGTGGAATTGTGAATTTAGACTCGATTTATGGGAAGTGGAACGCATTGGGTTTGTTATTATAAAAATGATAAGAATACATGTTATTTTGATTCGTATGGAAGAATTGAGGACAAACCACCTATAGAATTGATTAAATATTTGAAAAAATCAAGCGTCCTACTACAATGATTCTCAGATTCAAGACTATAAAGATCCCCCAATTTGTGGTCATTTATGTGTTTTTGTTTTGAATGAACTGAGTAATGGTAAAGATTTTAAAGAAGTTGTTAACAAATTATTGCTTAATAAATATGGATTCACAAAATATTTTTGACGTATTTGGAACACAAATTATTCAAAATGTAGATAATAGTTTGAATTTTGATAGTTTGAGGAATGAGTTTGATAACAAATTAGAAAGTTTATTGCAGAACCTTCCAGATTCAGATATGTTTGCTGTCGAGATTGAAGATTTTAAAGCAGAATATGATAACAAACTTGCAAATTTCATGAGTTCAAATGAAGTTGCTGATAAAATAAAAACATTGGAAAAAGAAGTTGATGATGGTGTAAAAAAATTATTTACCAATTTAATGTCTCATATCGATAAAGCTGATAAAATTACTGAAGCGATCAAAGTTGAAAAGAATTATGTTAGTTTGGCTAATAAAAAAAGAATTGTCGGTGTTCGACCTGGTATTGACAAACATGATGTTGTTGTTAAAGAACAAATTTTAAAACCTCTAAAATTATCAGAAAACATCGATATTGTTGATTTACATGATCCGAATGTTAAAAATGCCTTAGATTTTAAAGGAAAAAGAATTAGCAGTGTTAGTAAAGGAATTAATCCATTTGATGTTGTTTGTAATGATTCAATTAGAAGATCCTATTAAAATGTTTAATGAACTAAAACAAAATTATGAGAATCATAAACAGCATGTTAAAGATTTTACAACAGAAGTCTATGAAAAACTTGATGAAAGAAGTAAAAGATCAGTAGACGATGTTGGTGAATTACTTGATAAAGTAAATAAACTAGAAGAAAACTTTAATACATATAAAAATAGTGTTAATGTATTAGTTGGTGAAGTAATTAAACAAAATTCTGGAAGTTTTTGATACACATTTCAATGAGAAAATAAACTTTTTTGAAGATTTTGGTACACGTTTAAATGAGCAAATAACACATAATAATGAATTACTTAAAGTATAGATGATCGATACTCTTTATATCTCGATAAAGTAAATAAACTAGAAGAAAACTTTAATAAATTTAAAGAAGATGTTAATAAAAACTTTTGAAAATATTGATAACAGATTTAATGGATTAGGTGGTTACGATGACTAATTTTCCTTATATAAATGGCGCTCATATATTGTGTGAGATGTAAAGAGAAAACTGCCACAAACGATATAAAATACTATGCAAACATCAATGGAGTTAAGAGAATATCTGGAAAATGTGCTGAATGTAACGCTAAAAAGAGCCAATTTATAAAAACTTGATTTTGAAATTTTTTCCTAATAAATAGAGATGGCGGGACATTACAGTGCTTTCGATCTTTTTATCATGCAACACGAAAGAGATTTGAAAAAAGAACATTGGGATGACATTTCTCAAAAATATGAATTATCCGAAGATATGATGAGATTATACGTAAACAAATTGAATTGGTATAACATTGCTAAATATCAAACTTTATCATCAGAGTTCATTCAAGAAAATATACATTATCAATTAAAAGATCATATGTCTGTTCTTTGTCTCTATCAACACTTGAGTATAAAGTTTTTGGATGAAAATAAAGATACAGTTGATTGGAACAATATTATAGATAGCGGTTACTATCCTGTGCAAATTTTATTGAAATATGTGACCGAGATCGCAAAATTTAAGGAAGAGAATCCTGAATATGACGAAGTAGATCATTAAAAATGACTCTAATCTTTTTAATTATTTTACTAAAATTTATATCTTTTCTTATAAAAACGTACATTAGATCGATGAAAAAATGATACACGATGTTTAAAATTTCTCTTATTAAATGGCGGACTACAGAAAATATGCTAGTGATATTGAAAGGGCGGAGTTTAAAAATTTCTATCCAATTAGTAAAACAACATTTGAATGAACCGAATAAAAGAACTGAGTTTAATATTGATTTTGGAGATAACTTTTGCTCGTCTAACTTCCAGTTTTATATTTCTGGAACTTTAACAAAACAAGATGGTCAAGCATATCTTGGAACTGATAATGTTAGATTAATCGATAATTTTATACCGTTTTTATTTTCTAAGATTGAAGTAAGAAAACACAATAAATTGATAGAAGAAGTCGAAAACTGTGGCCAATTAAAGCACAATTAAAGGAACTATTTCGTATTCAAAAAGTGATGTTATTTCTCAAACTTCTAATGGCTTTGAATCAGATTTTAAATTTGGTGTTTTTGAAAGCAGCTGGAAATTTATCTCATTTTGGATTAGGATTTTTTTGAAAATGTTACTATTCCGATCTATAAAGGAGGATTTTATCTAAGTTTTATAAGAGCAGAAGACGATGATGTGATTCTGAAGACTGCAACTGGAAATGTTATGCCTGTTGATGGAAAAATAACAATTACAGATTTTTTTATTAGAGTTCCAATGATTGATTATAAAATCACGAGTAAAATAAGGTTGATTGATGAAATTACAAAAAGTCAAAACATTATGTTTAATTTTCTAGATTGGCAATGTATTGAACAAAAAAGGTATTTCCGGAACAACTTATTCGTTCGATATTACAAATATTTATAGAAATATCTTCAATCCCAAGTTCGTTATTATAGGTTTTCAAACAGATAGACAGAAATAATCAAGAAAGAAATCCTTCAAAGTTTGATAGTTTGGATGTAAAAAAATATCAGAGTAAAATTGAACGGTTCTTATTATCCAGATGAATTACAAAATTTAAACATTTCCGGAGGTCTTTTCAGAATCATGTATCAGATGTATCAAGATTTTAAGAAAGTTTACTGTAATAATAAGGAAATGTATTACAATCCTAAAGAATTTTTAGCGAATAGACCTATTTATGTCATTGATACAACAAAGAGTTTGACAAATATTTCTGGTTCAAAGAACGATATAATTATCAATATGGATTTTCAAAAAGCTGTTACAAACGCGATTTGTTATGTTGTTGTTGTCTCTGAGAAATTTTTAGCCTATGATGTGATTAAGAAACGATATTAGAGAAATTCAGTAAAAATCACGTTATTTTCACTATTATTCATCGGATAATTTTAAAACTTTTACAGAATTGTTAAAGACATTGATATAAGTATTCATTTTTAATTTCAAAAGAATATCTTAAAAAATGGGGATGATATTAACAAAAAACTATTCCAAGGTCATCTTAAGGGTTGGACCGGAAGTTATGATTTTAAAAAAATACTTTAATATTTACTGATCCTATATACCAAAATTTCAGCAAAAAAGCTCCAATAGTTCTCGAGATATAAGAGTTTTAAGATAAGGGATGATTGGGGTAGTTTTTGAAAAATTTTGTTATTTTCATGAAATTTTAAGTTGAACTCGCTTGTTTTTGAAGTTTCAGATTTTTCTGATAATTTTTTTTATTTTTTTTATGAATATTAAGAAATAGGGGATGATTTCACCCTTATGGATAAGTTAAGTCGAAAGAGTTAAGTATTTACTATATGTGTACCAAATTTCATTAAAATCGGTTGAGTGGTTTTTGAAATATAAAATTATTAATAAATTTGTAAACTAGCACTCCTAATTGAACAACTTATATAGCAGAGATATAGCTTATAACTTTCGAGACTCTCCGTAGCTCAGTTGGTAAGACGCTTGCCTTCAAAGCCTGAGAGGTTCTGGGTTCAAAATCCCAGAGCTTCAGGCGCGCTTTTTATTGAGGAAGACATGGTTGTCGTTCAGTGGTTGGGGACAAGTCTTTACACGAGTGGCCATAGTGTAATGACTATAGAACAAGCCGAGTAATGAACAACTGTGGTTGGCGCGCCATTTGCTTCCTCACCTTTCCACTTCATTCCTTAATTCCTTCTCTTCCTTAATTCGTACATTCCTTCTCTTCCTTAATTCGTTCATTACATTCATCATTCACATCATTCATTAATACAACATTACACTTACAAAACACCCGACACAAATTCCCTAATTGTATCTCTCCATCAACTTCTACACAGTAGTTACCAAAGAAAAATGAGACTTGGGAACAAAAAAATTCCAGAGTCTAAGACCCGAATTACAGCTCCTAGCCATTAACTTGGTTGGACAGTAGCAGTGCAGGGCCAAGTCTCTAAACAATAGACACCGTAGAAGTTGAATGTGATGTGATTCCCCATAGCGCAAACACGCACACTAACAACACTACACCAAAGACACAATCATTCATTTTGTCTTTTACAATAATTGATGATGTTCATATTATTCTCTTTCATTCCTTCTAAAACTTCAAAAATATACTCTTTCGCTGATGAAAAATCTCGATTTCTTCCGGAATAATCTTTGTAGTCATAGACAAAATATCCTAAATAGTTGTACAATAGAATGAAATTATTTTCTATTTATCTCTGTTGTAGAAATGTAAACACAAACATTTGCGCTGAAAAATTTATATCTCGGCAGACTTAGTTCCATAATCTGCATTTATAAAAAAAATCTTTTTGTTTAAATGGAAGAGTATAATGCCAACTGTTACAAGTGTTCTAATAGAGGAGAAATTATTGATAAAAGATATTTAGTTTGTAGAGGTTGTAATTTAATTTTGTTAGAAAAGACCTAAACCTAAGAAATTTCGAAATAAATTAACACATTTGAAATAACCTGCTTACAAAATTGCAATATGGAGACAAGAAGCAAACAAAATTTGTTACAGAATTTAGAAAACAGAATACAAATTTTTACTTATCTCTTGGAACCATTGACAAAATTATTTTCCTTTTCAAAGAATACATTAGGTTTGTAGGTATCGATACACACGTTTATTATGAAAAGATATTACCTGTATTTTTTCATTATCTGGATGTTGAATTTGTTTATGATTTTGAACCAGAAATCCTCGATGATTTTATAGTACATTTTGAGAAATTAAACGAAGAACCTCTTGAAAAGAATGCGGTTTTACTCACATTCTCCCCGACTTCTCGAGTGATTGTTAGCAAATTTCATTTTTTTCCGTCTTTAAATTTTTTCTATTTAAATGGAGTTCTTGAAAGAGTTAAATGATATTGGAGAATGTAAGTTTAAAGAGTATAAGAAGTTAAATGAATTGGAAGAAAGGAAGAAACATAGAATCTTGAATTTGGAGAAAATGAAAGATAAATTCGGGTTTACAATAATTGCCGAGTTGGAAGATTGTAAAGTACACTTACCAAACAGATTTTTGACTGTTTTGGATGAGAAAAAGATTAAAGAATTAAACAAAAATGAAAAATTACACTTGATTGTTACTGGAAAGAAGACTATAAAAGATAAAGAAATTATAACAATTAACTTTGTAGAATAAAGATTTTTTATTAAGATTTTTTTGATTTTTTCATTAAAACAGCTTATAAATTGTAGAAGCAAACATTGAACAGTAAAACAGCTAAAGATTCGGTTATTTAACATTCGTGCTTTCCTGTTAGATTTTATTAGATTTGTTTATGGTTCAATGGACAGTATTTTACATTGATTTTCTGACTGTCCCAAAAGTGGTCTAGAACCGGCATATTCATATCTACTTATATATATAATATATATTAGGTTGGTGTCTTGTAACTCTCTGGACAGAGGTTATACCAAGGTTATTGCTCAGATCAAGACAAATATATTTCACCATATGAACATCTCCGATGCTTAAATTCTCATCTGTCTAAGATTTGTATAAAAAATTAATTTCTTAAAAAGAAAATTTGACTAAAATTTTTATTATGACGAGGCCTGTTACTGTAAAGAATATCATATAATTATTTTTAGTATTTTCAAAATGGCGGACATTTAAACTTTGAATATCTTTAAAACTAGCATTTCCTCTCAAAAATTGAAAACAAAACAAAAGTTTGAAAGGGTTTCTTCACAAATATAATGACAATAAAATTATTTAAATCGAATAATAAATAAGTGGTTTAGAGCAGATTTACTTTGACAAGACATTGCAGACATACGAGTAGAGAAAGTAATTTTAAGGCATTTTTTTCTTGGCCCTTTTCTGATATTTCCGTTAATAATGGAGATATTGGACCTCGAAGTGATGAAATTTCAAAACAGCCGTTATTTGCAGTATGATTAAAAAGGTATTTTCTCAATGTGTCACTCCAGCACAGAATCACTCCAGAATCTTAATACTTCCAGCTCTCATTATCTTCGTCATTATTGGTAAGGCATAACATTACTTTTTCTATTCGTATCAGAGGGAATAATTATAAAATACAGGGTGTGCCATGAGAAACAACTTTGACCGCATTTTAGAAAATGGGTGTCAGTTTTTCAAAGTATTATGTAATTTTTTTTAACGAATGTTTGTTGTCAATTTTAAAAAACCACCCTTTATTACTCGTAGTTAAGAAATTATGTTAGAATACAGACTTTATTTATAAAAACATTCTTATTTCATAATTAGAGCAATGACTGGAGCAAGCACTGTATTTTTCGTATTTTATAGGAAAATATGAGACACAGTATTCTGCCATATATCTTTCTCAAACGCGAAGGTGCTGAAGTGGACGGTAGTGATATATCTGTAAGTCAATTTATTCAGCACTGTTTCAGCTTTATATTTCGACCTGGAGAAATATCACATACACATCTACGAGGATGAACATTTTTCCTATTCACTTTAAATGTTGATGTATAAACCTTGTACTTGACATTCAACAAACACAAATATAGATCATTAATACTTAAAAAGTAGCATACTTATCATTAATAAAATTTAAAATTTAAAATTTTCACAAATTACTCCTTCCATATTGTTTTTGATTTGAATGTTTATCATTGGAAGAACATCAAAATTGTTTTAATTATAACGGTCTTTTTTGCAATCTTAATAATGAATCTTTAATACCGCAATTCGGTAATAAGAAATTAATAAGACAGATCCTATACTATTGTCTCCACACTAGGATCTTGGCACACAACATACTTGCACCCAAATATTTTCTTACCCATAGCTTAGTATCATTGATCCTAAACTCATGCCTCCTTATTAAAAAAATTTATTTCTCATGAACATTTACATGTATACAAAATAGTCAGTACCGCTATATAAAAATGCAACAAAATGCTAAAACGTAATCTAATATATTGTGTTTATATTATCAGGTGTGTAATAATAGATCTGACTGACTAATTAAAAACTAAACAACAGTTTCAAAAATTTCTGTACCCCTGGATATGTTTTAATGGTCATGGGTAGGTGAGGGAAAAAAAGTAGAGAGTGAAAAACCGCATTTTACAAGGAAATCTTAAAGCTTATTTTGAAAGGCGAAATGGAATTGCTGGTTTTTAAATAATTCTGGCAATCTGTTATAAACTTTTACGTCCTATATATTCTATTGATTTTCGGACTATGTTACATGTTATTCTTATGATTGCTGATAGAAAAATCTTGAAGGTAGGTTTAAAAGGTGTAAACTGATACAGAGTAGATAAAAATGGAAAGTTAGAATACGTTTTCAGATAAACGCCTGCCGGTATTACGGCTTAGGCGTACACACCACACATCCACTAATAGGTTTCCTTACTTACTGATAGGTTTGTGAGACTGGTCCTATACTCTTTCCTCATTACTACAGCTTTGGCGTACACCACCCATCCACTAATAGGTTTCCTCATGATAGCTTCATGAGACTGATCATATACTCTTTTTCTCATTATTACAACTTTAGCGTACACCACACATTCACTAATAGGTTTCCTCATGATAGCTTCATGAGACTGATCATATACTCTTTCCTCATTATTACAACTTTGGCGTACACCACACATTCACTAATAGGTTTCCTTACTGATAGCTTCATGAGATGACTGATCATTTTATACTCTTTCCTCATTATTGCAAATTTTGGCGTACACCACACATCCACTAATAGGTTTCCTCATGATAGCTTCATGAGGACTGATCATATACTCTTTTCTCATCATTACAACTTTGGCGTACACCACACATCCACTAATAGGTTTCCTTACTGATAGCTTCATGAGACTGATCATATACTCTTTCCTCATTATTACAACTTTGACGTACACTACACATCCAGTAATAGGTTTCCTTACTGATAGCTTCATGAGATTGATCATATACTCTTTTCTCATCATTACAGCTTTGACGTACACCACACATCCAGTAATAGGTTTCCTCATGATAGCTTCATGAGACTGATCATATACTCTTTCTTCATTATTACAACTTTGGCGTACACCACACATCCACTAATAGGTTTCCTTACTGATAGCTTCATGAGATTGATCATATACTCTTTTCTCATCATTACAGCTTTGACGTACACCACACATCCAGTAATAGGTTTCCTCATGATAGCTTCATGAGACTGATCATATACTCTTTCTTCATTACTACAGCTTTGACGTACACCACACATCCACTAATAGGTTTCCTCATGATAGCTTCATGAGACTGATCATATACTCTTTCTTCATTATTACAACTTTGGCGTACACCACACATCCACTAATAGGTTTCCTTACTGATAGCTTCATGAGATTGATCATATACTCTTTTCTCATCATTACAGCTTTGACGTACACCACACATCCAGTAATAGGTTTCCTTACAGTCGCCTAAACCACACAACCATCAATAGCTTTTCTTACCGATATGTTGGTACGACTGATTCTTTACTGTTGCCTCCTAAATAAAGTTTTTCGCCTAAATCACACTTCCACCATTAGATTTTCTTACCGATACGTTGGTATGACTGATCCTGTAGTCATTGAACTGTGATATTTAGAAATGTGTTTAAAATTAATTGGCGGCGTCTCCATACTCTGCATCTCTCTGTCTGTAAAGTTTGTGAAGTAATTTTGTTCACGCTACTTACTTCCAGGAGGAGCATTATACCACTCTCCAGCAATTAGTTTTTAATTACCATCTAATTCTTTTGTTTCACATCACGTAGAAACATTATTTAAACGATGAACTTCTTGAAATATTGTGAAGAGCCATCTTCAGTCAACTGATGTTAAACCGAAACTGCCAGTAATTAGAACTAAGATCAACTAAAAATTAGATTTAAAAGTTAAATTTATTGCTACAGCTAAGACTTTCAGCAGTATAAATGCACGAAGATAAAAAATATTTTAATGATGAATTTCATGCATAAGTTAATAATTAAAGCTATTTTGTACATCGGCACAGAGAAAACTTCAAAATACGTGAGAAGTTTGCATGCAGTTCAATGTTTATGGAGAGCAAAAAAAACTAAACATGAAATTAATCCTTCGTTAATGAAATTAATCACAAAGGGTTTCCTCTCAGAAATGCAATTCTCTTTGTCATAAATATTAAATTGACTATATATAACACTGTAACAAATCGTTTTGTTTTCCTGAAACTTTTATTATTAACGTATTTTTAATTAAAATGTATTTGTTGCGGCACTAACAGTTTTAAACAAAATGCACAGATCATATGTGATGAACGGTTATAAACGTGGGTGCTTAAACTATGGAGACAAACGTCCATGGCCAGACCTAGGAACCACCGACATTAGCAAGTTCTGTTAGCTGGTCCTAGTATTATCCTCAAGAATGCGCCTTGTTACGATTGTTTTTTATTTTTAGACTCGCTCGTCACCCTGGAGTGGTACAAAACACGGAGAGAGCCGCCGCCATCTTTGTTTGGAGGACGGCTTCACTACAACAGTCTCAACACTGCATCACTTAGCTCTCAAGTCCTACGGAGGCTGCAAAACCATCCACTATTATTTGAATTACATTACAGATCTATCAGTTATTCTAAACTAGGCTGCTTAGTTCATGCTTCAACAACTGCACGCGATTCATGCGTTAAGAGCCCGTGGTGTTTATTTTAACAAAACATTTAACTCATAATAGCATTATGGTAAATTTAAGCCTTTCAAAGAATGGAAAGTAATTTAAAGAAACAAAGCGGAAAAGTGAAAACAGAATAGATTAGGGGAAACATGTTTTTGGTATTTATTTTTGCTTACACCCTAAAAACCTGAACAATTTTACTATGAGTAAGTAATCTTGTCCAGTAGAAGACTAAGCTGCCAATATGATTGTTCGGTATCAGCCAAATTAAGTTAGTTCAGTAGCGTTTGAACTTGGTCCATCCCTCTTAAGTCCAAACTTGTACCTACACAATCATAACTTTTACTTTTAAATACTATTTCGCTCTTGGAGTACAAATAATTATTTACATTTGCATCCTCAAAAGTATTAATGCAGTGATAATGAAATGTTGTAAAGGTTTGATATAAATACTGGAACTCTCTGAATACATTTTAAATCAGTTTTCATTCACATTGAATAAACAGCCAATCAATGGTTCACTCGGACTCCTCTGATCATTAGGTGTAATATTGATTGTAACGGTGGATTACCGCTTTTAATTAACCCATCTGAGCCAGCAATCAGTGCACGATACGTGTGATTAATGCACTACAAACAATCCATCCTTCCATGATTAACAGGTGAGTTCCTGTGCTCGTGTGGCTGTGGCAGACTTAATCTGTACCCTTTATAAGTAAGGTCGAAAGCTACTTAAATGATTTCCATGGCTTATTACGTTGTTTTAAGTTTAGTTATATTTAACAATATTTAACTATTCCTGAAAGTTTTATTAATGTATGGATTACTACTAGCGTGAAATCTATAGAACTGTGTGCTACGTAGTGAATAATATTATTCAATATATGCGATAGCACAATCACAATAACAGTTCCCATTGCACAGCTAAAGTCAGCACACTTCCGGTAAAATAAGGTAACGCTGGCACACACAAAAGTGAGGTTAGTTTGCGTAAGCCACGAACAAAACCCCGTGGACCTGTCTCCATAAGTCTTTAATATTAATTAGTTATAAAGAAGTATGTTTATAAATAAAAAATTTTTTTCAATAATATATCATACAGTTACCTGGTTACAAATTTTTATTCTTTTGAAAAGAGGCGAATAGGTAAGTTTGCACGTCCTCAAAGAAATAAATCATAAATTTCCTAGTCTTCCTAAATACATAAATATCGGTCCTGGTATACCAAAGAGGTTATAGACAAGGGAGAATACCAGCCAAAATTACATAATGATACGTCTACTGTAACAGCCCGCAGTAAACACACTTACCGTTCTGGTCCACAAAAGCTGTTATTAAGAATTCAGTAGCAGTCTTTTGTCCCTACTTTCCTACCGCCACAGGTGATACATCAAACAGCTTGCTAGGTAACTCTCAACTCTAGAATAACGTCGGATTTGGTTACACCGTCTTTTTTAAAATTTAAAATTACTCGAAAGAATTAAATTACCGTAATAATACATTTATTTATTATGCCATTAGTTTTTGTGCCCATTGAAGCCTATTAATAATAACGATCATTTCCAATAATTAATAACGAATATTTTAAACAATAACGCTCCAATTTAATTGGTTCTCAAGCGTAGCTCCTTCTGTTATTATATTAATTATAATACTTTAAAGCTCCACTTATTTGCATTAAACTGAGACGATTCTAAGTCTTTTACACTTGCATTCATTTTGCAGTTTATAAAGCAAAACGTTTGATACGAATAAGTCTTGTTGTGAAAATTTAAAAACGTTTGTTGTTGGTGTAGAACTTTAGTGTACAGTATACGTTTTTGGGTGTTGTTATAAGTTTCAATTGCATAAAAATCGTTCTATTTTTATTATAAAATTAAAATGTATTTCCTTCTACTTATTTGAGTACTATGTCTTTCTTAATAGTATTCTTTGTGTTCATAGTTGGACGCATGTCTATGAACGTTAAAGAGATGAACGGATCACAAGATTACTTTTACACACAAAATAACTGTTTAAATTTCCCTTGAAGTTTTGTTTACGTCTACACAGTCTTGGCAATAAACTATTTATTTTAAAGTAGATTGAAAACTTTCCTTTTAATATGCAATTATTCTATATTCAAGGATACCATAAATCCAGGAATTGTGTGACTTGAATTCCACGTTTTATATTTATTCAGTTGATCATGTACTTTTGCAGTTATTTCCTGCTTCCACACTCAACATGCAATGCAAATAATTATACAATTTTTCTGAAATACGAATATTACTATTTATATTTTGACCATACCTCGACAGCTATTATTTATATTCGCATGTTTAATTCCTTAAACATTTGATTTTTAAAACAAGGAAGCTGAAATTTTGCGATTATTTTTAAGTTTTACACTTGCCAAGAATATCTTTCTAATGGTTCCTAGGAAGAATAGGCTGGACGCCAGAACAGGAGACCATGAAGATCTCCCACTGTAATGGTTTGCCAATCACAATTTTCAGCAGTTAATTTAGAGTAGCATACCAGTTTCCACGAATTTTTTAATTGATAACCTTTAACGTTAAAACTCTTTTAATTATTTGGATTTGCAGTTTTTACAGCTTCTTTCTCTGTTTCTTATAGTTTGTGTATTTATCAGTTTCCTTGTAAAATTACAATTAACCGTAATTATTTAAACTACATAATGAAATCTTTGTTTTAATAATGTAAATGAGCACAAAAATAGTTAATAGTAACAATCCTAATTATCATTCAAACAATTTATACCCTGGAATAGACCTTAAGAGTAATGTATTTTAAGTGTAAATCAGCTGTAAAGATAATAAATTCACTAAGAACTCTGCTCTAGTACAGTAACAGGTGTCGGGAAGACAGATTTATAGCATCATTAAGTTTACGAAATCTGCTTTAAATCTTTTGGAGCAGTGGATCAGAATATAAAATATCAACCGTTAACCATTATGACGATAATATTCATATATTTCGTTGAAATTCATATACTGCATCATATTAGACTGGCGCGTTGGTGTCTTTAATACCTAATATCGAATGGATCTGTGAGGATAAATAAAATTAACGTCCATCTACACAATAAATTTCATTGCTTTAAATTATGCTGGGATTTCCCAGCACGAAACATAAGTATATCATCAGTAAGTCCGGAATTCACTATATCCAAATACCTACCATCTTTTCCCAATTTATTTTATTGTTACTCTACAGCCTGTTCCATTGATCTGGACACTCATTATGAAGCTTATGGTGTGTTTATTGCCGTACCTACATATGCAGAGTTACTGATCTACTTGCTCATCAGTTGAAGAATTTTTGACACTACTGTAGGGAGCTCACCGAGTGGTGTAGCCAGTGGTGCGGGGAGGGGGTAGATTCGAGCGAATTACTTGAACTAGCCATTCCAAAAATATACCGTTATATTTTCCCCACTCCTCTCCACAAGTGTCATCTCGTTGATTACACTATGCTTATATACCTTATTCAAACTCAACAGTGTCATTTTAGTAGTTGCTAACTGTACAGTTTATCCTAGTGAAATATTTAATCAATACTCATAATTTAGAAATCGTAAAATTGTATTGATAATTATCGTATGTTTAACGTATTTATAGATCATATTTAAATATACACTTTATTATTTTTTTATTATTATTTAACCGAATTTCCTAATTTACAGTCACTATTACAAGCCGGTTGGCTTTTTTGTATTTTTGTTTATCTCCTTTTAATACATGTAGTTCAAATGAATAAAATAAATTGATAATTAAAAAGTAGCAATACAATTAATAATACTTAATAATGTGACAATAATTTCAAAACATTAGAACCAATAACAAATAAAAATAGTCTAATAGATAAAAAAACAACGACCGAAACATTATGATTAATAATACTATTCAGACATAAAATTGTTTCCAGTTAAAGAACAGAAGTCGTCAAATTATATAAATTTACTGTGATTACTAATTAAATACATAATGTCGTTTTAATAAAAAAATTTATTAAACTATTCATAGTCAAGCAAGCGCAATGTTTTTAGAAATGTACAAAAAGTGATTGACAGGGAGCCCTGACAGACGGAGAGCGCATTTCTTCCGCTACTCTACTCGTGAGCTCCGCACAGTATGCCGTAAAGACAATTTTTTAAACTGCCAGCCGTCAACAATAAATTTGAAAATATCCATTAGCTAAGGACTACGCTGTGTTAAACTTTATCTCTCCATGCTCGCAGTTTCTCTTACTAAGAAACCTACCTGTGTCAGTCCACCTTGTCTAGGGTTCCTCGTTTCCATGTACAGTGTACAGGGAGAGAGCTAACACTCATGACAAATGGACTGTAGTTTTAACTCAAGGCATTCTTCATGGAGCTGTATTAATCAGACTCCATGGGTGATCAAATCATGTTTATGGACCTGCAGACGCACTGTGATAAGAAACTTCAAAAATAGAAGCTCTCGTAAATGAACATAGTTCTCTGGGATTGTTAAAATTACCATCCTGGAACTGTTGATAACACCTGCCAATCGGACAATTAAATGTAATTTTAGCGTAATAAGCCGTTCTTATTAAGGATTTTTGTACATTTTTCGAGTTTCTTAAATGTGGAGAAGTTTTTTTTAGATTCCATATAAGCAAAGTTAATAATTACCTTTAATTAATAGTATGACTGTTATTGTTATCAAACCAATTCTGTTCAGACAAAAAACTTTCGACCTATAGACAAACAACACTTTATCATTAACCATTGGTTATTTGCATAGAATTTGGATCAGCGAGCGCCTTCTGATTTTTTTCATTGCATTAATAATTATTAGTATTGTATAAATACCGTGCAGGTATTTATATGCAACCATATCCATCAAGGTACGGTCAGAATATAAATAATAATATTCATATTGCGGAAAAAGTTTATAATTATTTGCATTGCATGTGTCAGCAACAGGAAAGATGTTTATCATGCTCATGATAGCCTATTTACAAAAGATATTTCATTGCTGAGTGGAAGCAGGAAATATCTGCAGAAATACATGATCAAATGTATAAATATCTAACGTGGAATTCAGCTCACATAATTCATGGATTTATGGTTTCGTTGAATATGAAATAATTGCTCATTAGAAGGAAAGTTTCGATGTAGTAAAAATACTTCAATGCCAAGACTTTGTAAATGTAAACACAACTTTACGGGAAATTTAAATATTATTTTGGATGTAAAAGTAATCTTGTGATCCGTTTCATCGTTATAACGTTCGCTGACAAGCATCCAACATAATATTAGCTGTGCCTTGTTAAATTTTATTGTTGGGACAGGTTAATATATTACATAAATATTAAAAATTTAATTTCGTATTAACATATCAACATATTAAATGATTCAGTTGAACTTATCGTAATGTAAGCTGTATGTACAGCTTTCAACATAAGAATTATAAACACAAAGAAAAAACGATTAAGAAAAGACATAATAAGTAAAAAAAAAGGAAATTTTAATGTTATAAGAAAAACTGGAATGATTTTTACCCCAAAACATATACTGTTCATGGATAAAATGGAAAAACGTAGAATATTATAATAAATAAAATATCAGAAAAAGAAAGGCTTAAGCTTCAACGGTCATTTGACACAAATTACATACCAAAAAAAAATGTATTATTACGGTAATTTAAGTCTTTCAAGTAATTTTAAATTCCAAAAGAGTCGGTGTATGTAAACCAAAATCCGACGTTATTCTAGAGTTGAAAGTTACCTAGCAAGCTGTTTGATGTATCACCTGTGGCGGTAGGAAAGTAGGGACAAAAGACTTCTAATGAACTCTTAACAACAGCTTTTGTGGACCAGAACGGTCAGTGTGTTTACTGCAGGCTGTTACAGAGAACCGTATCATTATGTAATCTTAGCTGGTATTCTCCTCCTCTTCATAAGCGCTTTGGCAGACCAGGACAGTCAGTGTGTTAGCTGCAGGCTGTTACAGAGAACCGTATCATTATGTAATCTTAGCTGGTATTCTCCTCCTCTACATAAGCGCTTTGGCAGACCAGGACAGTCAGTGTGTTAGCTGCAGGCTGTTACAGAGAACCGTATCATTATGTAATCTTGGCTGGTATTCTCCTTCTCTACATAAGCGCTTTGGCAGACCAGAACGGTCAGTGTGTTTACTGCAGGCTGTTACAGAGAACCGTACCATTATGTAATCTTAGCTGGTATTCTCCTCCTCTTCATAAGCGCTTTGGCAAACCAGGACAGTCAGTGTGTTAGCTGCAGGCTGTTACAGAGAACCGTATCATTATGTAATCTGGCTGGTATTCTCCTTCTCTACATAAGCGCTTTTGGCAGACCAGAACGGTCAGTGTGTTTACTGCAGGCTGTTACAGAGAACCGTACCATTAATTTAATCTTAGCTGGTATTCTCCTCCTCTACATAAGCGCTTTGGCAGACCAGAACAGTCAGTGTGTTAGCTGCAGGCTGTTACAGAGAACCGTATCATTATGTAATCTGGGCTGGTATTCTCCTTCTCTACATAAGCGCTTTGGCAGACCAGAACGGTCAGTGTGTTTACTGCAGGCTGTTACAGAGAACCGTACCATTATTTAATCTTAGCTGGTATTCTCCTCCTCTACATAAGCGCTTTGGCAGGACCAGAACAGTCAGTGTGTTAGCTGCAGGCTGTTACAGTGCATCGTATCATTATGTAATCTTGGCTGGTATTCTCACTACTTTACATAATCGCTTTAGTAAACCAGAACGGTCAGTGTACCTACTGCAGGCTGTAACAGAGAATATCATTTGTTATGTAATCTTGGTTGGTATTCTCACTACTTTACATAATCGCTTTAGTAAACCAGAACGGTTCAGTGTACCTACTGCAGGCTGTAACAGAGAACCTCATCATTATGTAATCTTGGTTGGTATTCTCCTCCTCTACATAATCGCTTTAGTAAACCAGAACGGTCAGTGTACCTACTGCAGGCTGTAACAGAGAACCTCATCATTATGTAATCTTGGTTGGTATTTTCACTACTTTACATAATCGCATTTAGTAAACGAGAACGGTCTCAGTGCACCTACTGCAGGCTGTAACAGAGAACATCATCATTATGTATTCTTGGCTGGTATTCTTCTCCTCTACATAATCGCTTTAGTTAACCAGAACGGTCAGTATAACAGAGAACATCATCATTATGTAATCTTGGCTGGAATTCTTCTCCTCTACATAATCGCTTTGGTAGACCACACGACGGTTGAGTGTGTCTCAGTCCGTTATAACGGTCATGTTCTAGAGTAGCTCACGATAATATTGACTGAGCTCGGACAATCATAATCCTAAACTGTGATAACGCCTTATATATGGTGTCCCTGCAACAGATGTAGTTACCTAGAGGACTTCAATAAATGATTTTGGACTCAGAGATTTTTCGACATTTTTAGTTTCCCAACTTACTCCCTCTAGATTCAGCGTTGAATTGGTCTTATTTTTTTGTTTGATCAATTTGGGATTGAATTGGAGCGGTTGGTTTGGGTAACGTGTGTTCTAGCAGTATATCTGTTCTTTTGTTTAATAATATTTTGCAGGTTCTTGACATTTGCCATCCACGACATGTTACAAAAAAGTAACATATATGTTAAAGTATTGTATAAGGTAATCGTCATGTCAAAACTGGACAGAATGAACCCAAGTCACTGCTCAGGAAGAGTATTGATCGCCAAGAGTTGAATTAGTTTTCCTGCAAGAATTTATATTTTAGAACTTGACACCCGAACAAGAGGTTGCCAGTTGAAGGTCGGTTATCCGATGCCACAAACGGTTGCAAAATGTATAATACTAAGCGACTCAGAGATATCATACAAGACATGGTAGTTCCACTAATGAGACGAGAGACTAAAACATCATACATGCCTATTGTGGTGTGTCACAGAAGCATTAGAAATCAATATTGTCTTCAGATTAAGTTATTAAATTTTAATAGATCGACAGGGATATTAAAACTGATTTAGCGGTTTATAAAACACGGTATTTCGTCACAAGAGCGTAAATTTATTTTGGTTCAGGACCCACATACGAGAGAACAGTATCCGATTTTCTGTAACAAATATAAAACATTTGGTATTCATCTAGTGCAGTCGCAGTTGGCTTCATAATGGAATTCTTATCTCCGAGGTGCAAGATTTCTCGTTGTTTAAACTGCAATTTTTATTCAGTGTTGTATGTCTTCATGACGTTATCTGCAATAACTGATGAGCCTCTATATGGTGTAGTGAAATATGTGTTATTTGTATTAGTATTTTAATGATAAGTAAAAAACGCAACAATTAAAAATTTCTTTTCTTTGCAATTTACGTAGTTCGCCTAAAATTACTAATAATCAAACTAACGTTATTAACCTGAAAAATGTTTCACTAAATTACATTCTATAATTACTTAGTAGGCAAATCGTGTTAGTTGAAGTGAAATCCCCTGATACGTTGTGCGGGGAGGTGGAGAGGCCATTGTGTTCCTCAGACAATGGGTATTGTACAGGTGTTGAATACGTGGCATGTATTACGTTCATCATTCCTAGGGTAATTAGTATAGAGACTTGTAACAGTCGACAACAGGATCCATGTAATCCTCCATGTCGAGACCCGTTTCAACCCGAACCTTTTAGTAACAATATAAAACTGCGTAGAGTTTATGATTAATAACTTAAAACAGACGATGCAGGATCCTTGTAATGTCAAGATCCCTTTCACCCGAACTATTGAGTCAAAATACGAAATTGTGTAGAGTTTATAACTAGTAACTTGTAACAGACGATATAGGATCCATGTAATCCTCCATGTCGAGATCTTTTCAACCATAATCTTCGACTCATACTCCGTATCGATACAATATGAAACCTTGATAGAAAATGTATATGGTCACAGTTTGTATTCTGTCATCCAGCTTGTCTAAACTTTCCGGACGGATAAAATAGTATCACTGTATACCATTTTACAATAACTATGTAGTACTTGATTTCTCTAGAAACTTTTCTGTGTGAAGAGAAGACGATTAATAAAGATGTTCATTGTAAAACTACCTTTACCATGGATAAATGGAGTCCGATTACGAACGTCTTGCATTTTTACGCAGAGGTTTCTGCATATCGACTCAAGATGTTTTGGGACCTTTGGGAATGACACAACTATACGATACTGTTAATGAAAACACAAACTATAGTAATAACCGTAGTACATGACTGTGACCAATGTAACATGATGTTGTATGTACCACATAGCACATACACTCCCATTGTGACGTGTTGATTGGTAAACTAACTTTGCTGATGTCACCTTTTTTGGTTATATCAGTGAATTATGACACAACTAACAAGATTCTGTTACACTGCCTTTGCATAAGTTATTGCTTGTTCATATCACACGGCTATAGTGGGAAGGGTTGATTAAATGCGAATGTTGAGTTTAGCTTCCGCTCACCTTCCTCTTACGTACTACAGTATCTGAAATCTTGCATAAAAGTATAGCTTGTTATTTGTGTTAAGGTTGTATTCCAAAACGAACAATAAATTTTTAAAATCTTACCTATAGTCTGTACAGTTTTTAATAAGAACATGCAACTTAGTAAAATCAATTTCGCGATTAAAATGAATTTTAGTATTTATGTTTATTATTTATGTCATGTTACAAATATTTTTATACGTATGTTACAATATACTATTTGCTATCCAAAATGTAAATAATATCAGTTAGTTTGGTGCTGCTAGGTTGGCTACCAGAAATGAACAGGTTAACAGCCAAGTTTTGTACTGATTGGTTAGCTGCCAGACATGTATAGGTTAACAGCCAAGTTTGGTGCTGCTAGGTTGGCTACCAGAAATGAAAGGGTAAAGCCAATTTTGGTGCTGCTGGGTTGGCTACCAGAAATGTACAGCTAACAACCAAGGTTAGTGCTGCTTGACTGGCTACCAGAAATTTACAGGTTAACAACGAATTTTGGTCCTAATAGTAAAGGAGCCGAGTAATACCACTATATAAGCAAAGCAAACATCCTGGTTTTCTTAATCGATAAAGAAAGTTTCCCCTAAGAAACGGAACTTCAGATGAGCTACTTAAGGCAGGAGTAAAAAGAAGGGGGTATAAAAAGACTTAAAAATTGTGAAAAGATATTTTTTAAGATCATATACACAAACCGTCAGACACATCAATAAATACTGTAGCAGCGTCATTTTTAGCCTCTTTATCTAACGGTGATATGGTTTAGTGTCTAAAATTATGAAAAATTTGATCGGAGAGAAAAAAATGTGTCAGTTTATATTTGTAAACTCGTTTGATATCTTCCCATTTCATCCTCTACCAAAACTAGGTAAGGAGGCCGACGATCGAGTTTCTTACTCATAAAAACTTCCTCAATCGATTTCAAGAAAACCCTGTTTATGCGCTTATAACGGTGCAAATTGCCACTCCCGCTACAAGAGGCTGGCTCTGCCGAAGGCGTCGTTTATCATATTGTTATCATGAATGAACACGTTGCAGCCAAGTTTGACTTTGAGACACAGTCATGCAAGGGATTTCACAGCGACGAGGAATTGATGGAAGTGCCTTGTCCATCTGTATCACAGTCACTCATCACCGTCAGTTGCTAGACAGTCTTAGTACATTTATAATTAAAAATAATCTTAATAGTAGTTGAATTAGTACATAATAATAAATATTTATTTACTTCATAATAATTCTTTAGATTTAAGTAAAAACACAAACTTCAAAATGCGTAGGTTGCATTTAATAATGCTTTGTACTGCTATTAAATGGCTTGATAATAAACAAATGTATTTAAAACTAAAAATTGCTTTTCATAGTTACCTTAGTTACTTGAGAGTAGGATTGTTACCAATGACCTCCATAGATTGCTTAGTGACTTCAAACTCAAAATTCTTTATTGTTGTCGACAACGTAAATTGCATAACAATCGTCAGTACATCAAATTACTATACCGGTACCTAAATAAAATTCCATAAATCTAAAATTGTTTATCAATTAAAAAACCATGTATGCTGTAGTATTCTTTTATAATTATAAACTTTTTTTAACTTATTCCCAAAAGAGTTTAAATTAGTGGCTTTCTTTGAAAATTGCGTGCAAGTTTTTAAAAAGCTTGATGCAGGGAATAAAACCTATGTTTTTTCAAAGAAGGATGTCTTATGTTTTGGAAGGGCTAAGGCATTATTTTTCGGAGATTATAGGTTGTTTGTTTAATTGGAAAACAAGTCTATTTTTAAAAAGCAAATGTCAAAACATTCCAGAATGTATATACTAGGAAAAGTAAGTAAAATATTTTCTTTAAAAACATCTTTACATGATTGAGATCGGTGGAGTCCAAATATGACACGTATGACCCTCATTTGAAGAACGAATAAGGATTTAGTCTTGGAGGATTCATAACCCCAAATGATGAATCCATAATTCAAGTACGTATAATCAAGACTTCACTTCATACGAAAGAGGCTAACCGGCGCAAGAAAAGCAGACTACTGCTAAGCTTTTTTGAAACTTTATGGATATGGTTGTGGAAAGATAAGTTAAAGTCGATCTCAAGACCAAGGAGGGTCCATAGATGAAGTAGAGCCAAGGCGGAAAATTTCCTATAATTACATCAGACTGTTTTTGAATTGATTTTCAGACGATTTTTAGAAAAACGTCAATGAACTTGGTCTTTTCGTTTATTTACGTCAAAACGGGTTTGCACAAGCCATTGAAGTATAGAAATGGCTTGAGTGAAAAATTCCAATCTCTAACAGATCGCTCAAACTATTAGAAATACTGAAAAGACGTGTAATCTGCAAAAGAGGTAAAGGTCACCCCAAATTACTGCTGAGGGAATATTATTCATAAAAACAGAAGAAACAGTATCCGTTCCAGGACGGAACCCTGAGATACCCCTGCTAATGTGGGTAGTTCACTAGATTCAAATGTCCGAAGGAAGCTTTACACTGTCGATGTAGGTAGAGAACAGCTACAACGTGTTTACTGTTGAGAATGAAAGACGAAACCCAATCAATGGCCCCTTACCTCTAATAAAAAACACGGTAGACCTTTCCGAGAAGCAGACTGTGCGGAACTACGTACTAAGTAGGGATTGTTACACTTGTCGTCCATACCTTGTTTAGTTGCTTGAGTAAAATTGTTACACTTGAATCCATAGCTTCCTTAGTTATTTGAGTAGGAATTGTTTACACTTGACGTCCATACCTTGTTTAGTTGCTTGAGTAAAATTGTTACACTTGAATCCATAGCTTTCCTT